>NW_011482288.1:7641-9391 GCF_000754665.1 Bison bison bison
ACTCCTCTCCCCTATCCAGAGACATTAGGCAACTTGCTGGTACCTCCACAGAAAGTTTTCAACCTGGTAAGTACCCTTCATTCTCTACAGTCAAGGGAGAACCTGTCACAAGTGCCTGGCACAGGAAGTACTCTTCATCAAGTGGTCCAGAGATTCCCTTCCCCCACCAGTAGCACCAAGTGGCCTATCCTGGGGAAGCTGCTTCCGACCCCATAAGCAGCATGAGGAGGGACCAGAAGTAGCTCCACCTGCACAACACAAAAGGTACCATAAAGGTTCTGAAAATTAGACTGTCATGGAACCCAGGTCCACAAAAGTTGAGAAACTATGTGCCAATCCTATAAAAATGAAAGGCCTGCTAAAATGAAAACAAAACAAAAAAACTTTAAATAGGGACCAAAGTATCCTAACATAATAGCCAAAATGTCCAAAAAACAATAAAATATCACTACTCATACCATAACAACTTGATATATAACAACTTGAATAAGAAATGACAAATGATGCCAAATCAGGATGAGTTAGATGTTAGAATTATCTTACAAGTATTTAAATGCTGATTTCAGACCTTTAAGACCTTGAGCAGAGAACCAAGCGACTCCATGGCAGTATCCCAACCTACAGAACTGTGAGCTATTAAAGGGGTGTTGTTTTCAGCCACTACATTTGTACTAATTTCTTTTGCAGCAAAAGAAAACTAGGACAATGTCTTATCTAGGATCCATCCTGTACCCAGAAAATGATTATAATGAGTCCGAGACAGTCACAGAGTTGGACATGACTTAGCAACTGAACAGCAACAAGACAAGTAAATGCCTTAATGTCTTAGTTCTAGGCCTATTATGACATTATAATCTACCATTTTTCCTGAGAATGGAATCCCTAATTCCTGCTACTGAAGCTCTTAGAAGACAATATGCTTCCTGTTCAAACAACCACCAATACCTCATAGCTCTAACTTGACTTCATATTACCCTCTCTCATTCTACCAGCGTATGCTGCTTTTATCATACACCTAACTTAACATTCTGACTTTCAAACTACATAGCTATTTAATTTGTCTCAACACAGTTGCTGAGTAGTAGTATTAACATAATAATAATTATTATTATTATATATTGATCTTCCAAATCATAGTCCTTTCTACCTGCCCTGACAAATCAGAAATTACGGTTTATACCAGAATCATCTGAGCTCCACCTGATCTGTTTTTTCCATTACAGTGTATCAGTTTAAATACACAGCATCAATTACTGTGATTGTGAACATTAATATTTCTATCTTAAGAATTTTCTCTGTATTTTCTTTCTAGGTTTTAAAATATTTATTTATTTTGGCCTAATTCCAAAAACAAACTAACAATCTTATCTGAATAACAAATTCTTTTTGAAAGTAGTTATAGCCTATGGATAGGTTTTTGATAGCAATATAAAGTATCAGTTCAGTTCAGTTCAGTTTTGCTCAGTCACGTGCGACACTTTTCGATCCCATGAACCGCAAAACTCCAGGCCTCCCTGTCCATCACCAACTCCCAGGGTCCACCCAAACCCATGTCCATTGAGTCAGTGATGCCATCCAACCATCCCATCCTCTGTCGTCCCCTTCTCCTCCTGCCCTCAATCTTTCCCAGCATCAGGGTCTTTTCCAATGAGTCAGTTCTTTGCATCAGGTAGCCAAAGGATTTTAGCTTCAGCTTCAGCATCAGTCCTTCCAATGAATATTCAGGACTGATTTCCTTCAGGATGGGCTG
>NW_011482288.1:9491-12935 GCF_000754665.1 Bison bison bison
ATTTGCCAAATCTATAAAAAGACTAACAGGTAGCCTACAGTCAACACAGTTCAAGGGAAAAGTCAACTGTAAGCAGCAAAAATCAAAAGCAATGGACATTCTAAAGTAAATGAGACAGAAGAAAAACCTTTGAATTTGGAAATTATAAAGCCATTATTGATCTTGAAAACATCTTGGTGGAATGTGGAATGAAAACAGGATGAAAAAGACATGACTAGTGCATGTATGCCACTTGTTTTACACCTATCAGAGTACAAGGGAGGTGAGGAGTACACCATTAGGAAGAAGGGCATGCTTTATTTTGGTGGTAACTGCATCAAGGACACTAAAGGATTTTGACACCACAAATTAGCTGATGATTAGAGAAAATTGTACTTAGTTTTGAAAAAATCTATACTTCAAATAGCTTACTGATAGCCTAATTCCACTATAGTAGATGTTCCACTACTATATGCTACTTCCAATAGAACCCTATCATTTATTTTTAATACTGCTTGTTCATTTCCCCAGCAGTTTTCTCTTAATCTACTATCTTTGACTTCCTTGCCTTAGCTTACAGTAATATTTTAATACGTGGACTATAACAATAATGCTGAACTCATTTGTAATTCTGTCTCTTCAAACACATTTTTCCCACATGAAATGTGGTTAGGATCAATTAAAAAGAAAGCAAGTGACAAATAAGAAAATCCTCTTTTAAAAAGATATTTTAAAAATTCTTTGTTCTGAAAGGCAGATATGAGTCACTGACAGCACACATTTGGGTCTTAGCAGGTGTATTTTGTTTAATAAAGTTCTGTCTTTCATTCAAGCTTTGTTCCAGTATAACTATGCCCTCTATAGTCTTATCAAGTGAACGAAGGTGACTTTAGCTTGAAAGAAATCTGATAAGCCTCTGATACTTAGTCCACATTCTTGGTTTAGGGAAAAAAGTAATATTTGGTTCTTTGTAAAAATTTCACTGGGGAAACTCTCTAAGATAAAAGGCAACTAAATTTAACAAGTGGATACATTTACTGGCAGTGTGATGACTACTGAAAAAGAAAGTCTGCTTTTCTCCTTCAACACTGAAAACTATTGTTAGTGACAATGTTGAATTTTACCCAAGCCCTCTAATCCTGGAAAACAGCAAAAGTTAAGGTATCTCTCTGCCTTTTGTGTTGTGGAAAACAGTTTATTGGTAAGAACCACCCTTCCCCATGGGCTTCCCACATGGCTCAGTGGTTCAATCGCTGGGTCACTGGGTCTTGGAAGATTCCCCCGGAGGAGGAAATGGCAATCCACTCCAGTATTCTTGCCTGGGAAATCCCATGGACAGAGGAGCCTAATGGGCTACAGTCCATGGGGTCACAAAGAGTCAGACACTGCTGAGCATGTCACAAGCACAACCCTTCCCATATGACTTAAATAAGACTCACAGATGCCTCCTCTTGCTTACCTATGACAGGGCCAGACAAAGATATTCCAAATTGCTATTTTTTCGTCTCATAAATTATCAGCTGAAGTGTTTATTCTTATTGGAACAAACTGCTTATTAGTCAAACATTAAAGTTTCACTGGAAAAGGCAATGGCAACCCACTCCAGTACTCTTGCCTCAAAAATCCCATGGACGGAGGAGCCTGGGAGGCTGCAGTCCATGGGGTCACTAAGAGTCGGATACGACTAAGCATCTTCACTTTCACTTTTCACTTTCATGCATTGGAGAAGGAAATGGCAACACACTCCAGTGTTCTTGCCTGGAGAATTCCAGGGATGGGGAAGCCTGGTGGGCTTCCGTCTATGGGGTCGCACAGAGTCGGACACGACTGAAGCGACTTAGCAGCAGCAAAATTTCACTCCTTCCTCCTGACTCCAGAACTATGACTAGAAAAGGCTGACTTTAGGGTAAAATATTCTCTGATCTACTATTTAATCAAACTACTCTTTTATCCCATTTTCCCACTCCCTACCCTTAATACCCTTGCTACTTCCTCTCAACAGAAGAAAAACCACTTTTGATTAACCTTGAGAGGCTTGCAGATCTTATGCTTATGGCATTCTCCCTATGCAATAGTTCTCCTCCAATTGCAGCAGACCCTCCTCACACTGACCTTTTCTTTCAAGTGAAGTTTCCCCTTACTAGACTGAGATTTTTTTTTTTAACTTGACATTGCCAATTGACAGAAAGAAGTAAATATTGCTGCATCTGGATATATATGATAATGTGTGACTGAAAGCTCTAAATATTAAATGATTTGGTACATTCAGTGAATTATGAGTATTAATTGATACACGAAAAAGTCCACAAAGAGATAGTGCTTTAAGCATCTGCTCTGTGCTAGGATTTTCCTCAACTAGGCCACAATTAGACAAATATGTTTGCTCAAAAAGCACATTGGTTAGTATGGAAGACTAACATAAAACCATCATGAAATGCATTGATATTAGAAATGTATACAAAGTATTATGTTTACATCTGATAAAGCCATGTACTATGAATGCCTAGGGTCAGTGGCAGGAAAAAGATGTGACAAGGAAAGTTTTATAGTAAAGGTGATATCTGAGAAGAGCATGAAAGAATAAATATGAATTTGTCAATGAACAAACTGAAGAGTCTGCATTTGGCATTGAGAACAAAGTGATCACAAAAAGACCAAGTAATACCATGATTCCTCTGGGTAACAAAAGTAGTTAGAACTGACTCTTTTGCAGAGCACAGATGTAAGACAACTGAAAAGGAGATGAAAAAATGAGCTGATGCAAAGCAGTGCAGCCTTTTACAACTATGAAGTTTAGACACTGCACAACTTCAATGGATACTATTCATAACGATGATGTCAATGTGAATGGTACAAGCTGGAGTTGTGTACAGCCCTGAGCAAGACCTCAGAGCAGCTATGAAATTAGCAGAGTATTTTTATGCCAAATATATATATGTTAGGATGCTTTGGGTAGTAAACAATGGAAACCAAATCTGTCTGTCCTTAACTTCAGGGGGATTTTGGAAGAACATGTAATTGAGGAGAACCCTAGGCGGCCTTCCTGGGACAGACCCCTTCCCCATATCTTCTACTTCAGTTCCTCTCTGAAGTACCTAGATAACAGTATCTGATGCACATTTTCTGAGCTGTTTTACATGTGTTAAAACCCCCACCAAACAGAAGACTTTATTTCATGACCATGAGCACATAGACCCCAGGCATACTGGAGCCAAAAGATTGATGATGGTAACCCCTGTGACAAGGACTGTTACTTCACCATTAACCAATCAGAGAATCATGCACAAGTTGATTACATACCCTGGAACTTCCTTCCTTCATCTTGCCTTTAAAACTGCTTTGCTGAAACCCATCAGGGACATGATGCTTTTTGAGCACCAGCTGTCCTAGACTCCTTTTACAGGCCTTACAATAAATGTTGCAATTTCTTTCATTACAACCCAGTATCAGTAGATTGACTTTGTT
>NW_011482288.1:13604-15188 GCF_000754665.1 Bison bison bison
ATTTTAGCTGATGAACTAATGAATACAGACTTCACAAATTTTTAAAGTTTTGATCTGGCTTTGCTTCTATAGCATGCCTCAAAATATACTACTTCAAAGGAACCGTAAACATCTTAAATCATGATTTCTTTCTTAAAATTACCTCTCTACTCACCTATAAAGACTCCTTAACATTTTTTCCAATCATATTTCTTAGCTTTGATTATTTCATATATTTGACGTACAAACGTATTGAACACCTACAATATATACAAGATATTTATTTTTTAAGCTATATTTCAGCTGATTATTTTGTGCATGACACAGGAACACACAGCATTGGAAGATTCAGCCCCTGTACTTAATTTTCTCACAGTTAAAGAAGATTCAGACAAGTAAATCCACAATTCAACACTCTGCTATAAAAGATATGAAAAAGGGTTGTCCAGGGGTGTTTGACTATAAAGAGCAGGAGAGACTATCTTTTCCAGGGTATGGGAGGATTCCTGGAAGAGATGCAGAACTGATACTATATATTGGCCTGGTCCTAGACTTTAAGAGGACTGATGCTTATGCTATGGTCTCTTATAAATCTGACCATTATCTAAGAAATCTAACTAGAGTAGAAATCTGCCAGACTACACGGAGAGGCTCTGATAAAGGGCCTGGGGGATGGGGGATGGGAACCAGCCAACACGCAGTAGTTCCAAGAGAGCCACCCCAGTCACCCTAGCTAATTCAGCGGATAAAATGAAGAAATGAGTCCTACAGTCTACTGCCTGGATTTCAGTGCCTTAGAATTATGAGATAAAATAATGATAAAATTTTAGCCACTAAATTTTGATGTAGGTTGCTATGCAGTGGTGGATAACCAGAGCACATACATAGCAATTAATAACATGCAGAAGATGCAGTGACTTTTGTTGGGGCCCAGGGCCCCATATGCCTCAATAGCATATTGATTATTTTAAATTACATTTACTTAAGAAACGGCCAATACAAAAGGGACACTTAAGACCTTTCTCTTTCTCTCTCTGAAAGCAGGAGATGAATCTCTTCCTGCATCTAGAGGCTGAAGGACACCCTTATCACCAGAAAGAGGGAGTTCAGGCTGAGAAGTCTGTATACACAAACCTTGTTGCTTCTTTAATTGACTACCCCAAGCCCACACTGTTTAAAGTCTTCACTAATTAAGCACCCAAAGCCTAAATTCTTTGCCCTGTCAATTCCTCATAAATTTACTGTTTACCTAAAGAGTATAAAAGTTGCCTGCTTTGTCTACTTCTTAGGTGCCATTTCTGTGAGACTTCTGTGCACAAGAACTAAAGTGTTCCTTTTTCTCCTGTTAATCTGCCTTATGCGAATTTTCTTATCAATCCAGCCAATAGAACTCAAGAGGGATAGAGGGGAAATTTTCCCTCTCCTTGACACTTGTAAAGAGTACATAATGTTCACTGAAGGTGAGAAATAATTAATAAAATAGTATTTTCTACCCCATTACTGTCAAGCTCATTTATCAGAGCCTAATAGACATGATTCATGAGAAAAGATGCCTTGCCAACAATCTGATGAAATATAATTATTAATTCTAAAAGCATTTTTTTG
>NW_011482289.1:0-1342 GCF_000754665.1 Bison bison bison
GTTGGTGATGGACAGGGAGGCCTGGCGTGCTGTGATTCATGGGGTCACAAAGAGTCAGACACGACTGAGTGACTGAACTGAACTGAACTGAATGTCATACATTATTTAAAAAGATAAATCAGCAAAGCTTTCTTGAAGGGCTTCAAGGCAAAATTTTCATTAATTGCATATCTTTGGATTTGGCAATATTATTCATGGAACTTGTTCTAAATAAATAATTTGAACAAAACTCCAACCTACTTTAAAAAATTGAGTTATAGTTTATTTACAATGTTTTGTTGGTTTCTGTTATATAGCAAAGTGATTCAGATATATCTTTTTTCATTTTCTTTTCCATTACGGTCTATTAGAAGATACTGAATATAGTTCCTTGTGCTATACAGTAGAACTTACAGTTTATCTATTTTATATATAGTACTGTGTATCTATTCATTCCAAGCTCTTAAGTCACCCCTCCCCTTCACCCCTTTCCCTGTAAGTTGTTTTCTATGTCTGTGTAAACTCCAACGTCTTTAATTCCTCTTTTCTAAAAAAAAAAACAATTGTTCTGGTATAAAATATTATAAAATAAAATAAAATATTACCTAAGCTAAGAGTTGAAAAAAAAGAAAAATGTTAGATGTAAACCCTAGTTTAACTGTAATTATATGTGAATGGATTAAAAACTCCAGTTGAAAGGAAGATATGGGATGAGTAGGTAAAAAAAAAAAATTGTACATCTAAGTAATCACTATAAGAAAAGCACTTTACAAAGACATAAATTGGATAAAATTAAGGAGATAAAAAGGATAAACCTATTTGCAAAGATACTATGCAATCAGTATCCGAAAGCTACTAGATGGCATGACAATAGGATCAGATAAAACAGACATTAAGACAAAAAATTTTACTAGAGGGAAAGACACATGTTCTATAAGGACAAAAAGGAAATCCATCACAAAGATAAAACAACTCTAAACATATGCACTTATCACTAGAGTGGCAAAATACACAAAGAAAAATCTAACAGAATATTTTTAATATTAAGAGTTGGAAACTTCAATATTCCAGTTTCAACAATGATAGAACCAGGAAGATTAAGAAAGTATTAAAAGATGTGAAAAAACTATACATAAACTAGACCTAACAACATTCATATAACACTACCCAAGAACACTAGAATGCATGTGTATCTCAAATATACATGAAATATTCTTTTTGATAGACTCATGTAATAAGCCATGAAGTAGGCTTCAATATATTTAGAAGGCTTGAAATCATATAAATTGTTTCTATTGATGAGCATGAAAGAGGAGAGTAAAAAGCTGGCTTAAAATTCAACATTCAAAAAACGAAGATCATG
>NW_011482289.1:3547-4599 GCF_000754665.1 Bison bison bison
TTGCCTTTCTTTGGGATTGGAATTAAAGCTGAACTTTTCCAGTCCTGTGGTCACAGCTGAGTTTTCCAAATTTGCTGGCATATTGAATGAAGCAGTTTCATAGCATCATCTTTTAGGATTTGAAATAGCTCAGATGCAATTCCATCACCTCCACTAGCTTTGGTCATGGTGATGCTTACTAAGACCCACTTGACTTTGCACTCCAGGATGTCTGATCACACCATCATGGTTATCTGGGTCATGAAGATCTTTTTTGTACAGTTCTTCTGTGTATTCTTGACACCTCTTCTTAATATCTTGTGTTTCTGTTAGGTCAATATGGTTTCTGTCCTTTAATGTGCCCATCTTTGCATGAAATGTTCCCTTGGTATCTCTAATTTTCTTGAAGAGATCCCTAGTCTTTCCCATTCTATTGTTTTCCTCTATGTCTTTGCATTGATCACGTGGGAAGACTTTCGTATCTTTCTTTGCTATTCTTTGGAACTCTGCATTCAGATTGATACATCTTTCCTTTTCTCCTCTGCCTTTCACTTCTCTTCTTTTCCCAGCTACTTGTAAGGCCTCCTCAGACAACAATTTGCCTTTTTGCATTTCTTTTCCTTTGGGATGGTTTTGATCACTGCCTCTTGTACAATGTCACAAACCTCCATCCATAGTTCTTCAGGCACTCTATCATATCTAATCCCTCGAATCTATTTGTCACTTCCACTGTATAAAAATAAGGGATTTGATTTAAGTCATACCTGAATGGTCTAGTGGTTTTCCCTACTTTCTTCAATATAAGTCTGAATTTGGTAATAAGGAGTTCATGATCTCTGCTACAGTCAGCTCCCGGTCTTGTTTTTGCTGACTGTAGAGAGCTTCTTCATCTTCAGATGCAAAAAATATAGATCTGATTCAGTACCAATCTGATACTGAATTCAGAATCAATCTGATTTCAGTATTGACCATCTGGTTATGTCCATGTGTAGAGTCTTCTCTTGTGCTGTTGGAAGAGGGTGTTTGCTATGACCAGTGCATTCTCTTGGCAAAACTCAGTTAGCCTTTGCCTT
>NW_011482289.1:5334-5785 GCF_000754665.1 Bison bison bison
CTAGCATGCTGCAGTCCATGGGGTAAAAAAGAGTTGGACATGACTGAGTGACTGAACTAAACTGAATGCTTTATCTTGCATAATAAGTTTTTGAAATGTTTAAGAAGAATTAGTGTTAATTTTTCTTTCAGTGATTGGTAGAATTCACTAGTGATTCTATCTGGCCCTAGGCTTTTCTCTGTTGGGCACTTTTGTATTATTGCTATCATTTCTTCGATTGTTATAGGCTTACTCAAATTCTTTTTTCTTTTAAGTCAGTTTGAGTAATTTGTATCTTTTGAAGAGTTTGAGCATTGCATCTACTTTATTTCCATAACATTGTTCCTAATATTTTCCTATATATTTTATTTATTGCATTTCCTTATGTTGTCTTTACTTTCAATTCTGATTTTATTTATCAATTTGCAGCTTCTTTGGTTTTACTTATTATGCCTTAAACCTATAAATTTTG
>NW_011482289.1:8230-11404 GCF_000754665.1 Bison bison bison
GCACCATATCTTTATCCATTCCTCTGTTAATAGATTTTTAGGTTGTTTCCATATTTGGCTATTGTAAACAGTACTGCAATGAATAATGGGATGCATGTATCTTTTCAAATTATGAATTTCTCTGGATATATGCTCAGGATTAGGATTGCTGAATCATACAGTAGCTCTATTTTTGGTTCTTTAAGGACCCTCCATACTGTTCTCCATAGTGGTTGTAATAGTTTACATTTCCAGCTACACTGTAGGAGGGTTGACTTTTCTCCACACTTTCTCTATTATTTATTGTTTATAGACTTCTTGATAATGGCCATTCTGACTGGTGTGTAGTGATACCTCATTGTGTCAATAGTTTTGATTCACATTTCTCTAATAATTAGTGATGTTGAGCACCTTTTCATATGCTTTTTGGCCATCTGTATGTTTTTCTTGGGGAGATGTCTATTTAGATCTTCTGTCCATTTTATGATTGGGTTGTCCACTTTTTTGATATTAAGCTTCATGTGTTGTTTGTATATTCTGGAGATTAATCCTTTGTTGGTTGCTTCTTTAGCAAATACTTTCTCCCTTTCTGCCTGAGTGCGTGTGTGCTCAGTTGTGTCTGTTTGTGACCCCATGGACTGTAGCCCACTAGGCTCCTCTGTCCATAGAATTTTCCAGGCAAGAATACTGGAATGGGTTGGTATTTCCAACTCCAGGTGGATCTTCCCAACCCAGGGATCAAACCTGAGTTTCCTGAATCTCCTGCATTGGAAAGCAGATTCTTTCACTGCACCACCTGAGAAGCCCTTCTCCCTTTCTGAGGGTTGTCTTTTCATTTTTTAAAAATGTTTTCTTTTGCTGTACAAAAGTTTATAACTTTAATTAGGTTCTACTTGTTTTTTGTTTGTTTTTATTTTCATTATTCTAGATTGAAACAGGAGATAGATTGAAAAAGAACCTGATGCAATTTATGTCAGAGTGTTTTGCCGATGTTTTCTCCCAAAAGTTTTATAGTATCTGGACTTGCATTTAGGTTTTTAATGCATTTTGAGTTTATTTTTGTGTGTGGTGTTAGGGAGTATTCTAATTTCATTAATTTACATATAACAGTCCAGTTTTCACAGCACTACTATCTTTTCTGCATTGAATATTCTTGCCTCCTTTGTCATAGAATGGGTGACCATAGTTGCATGAGTTTATCTTTGGGCTTTCTACCCTGTTCCATTGATCTATACTGTTTTTCTTTCTGTACCATACTTATTTGATGACTGTAGCTTTGTAGTATAGTCCGAAGTCAGGGAGCCTGACTCCCCCAGCTCCTTTTTTCTTTCTAAAGATTGATTTGGTTATTCAGGGTCTCTTGTATTTCCATATAAATTGTAAAATTTTTGATTCTAATTCTGTGAAAAATATCATTGGAATTTGATAGGAATTGCACTGAATGTATAATTTGCTTTGGGTAGTATGGTCATTTTCATATTTATTCTTCCAGTCGAAGAACAGGATATATCTCTCTATCTGTTTGTATAACCTTTGATTTCTTTCTTTAGTATCTTATGGTTTTCTGAGAACAAGTATTTTGCCTCCTTAGGTGTTGTATTCCTAGATATTTTATTCTTTTTGATGCAGTGGTAAATGAGATTGTTTCCTTGGTTTCTCTTCCTGATCTTACATCCCATGTATATAGGAATACAAGAGATTTCAGTGTTTTAATTTTATATCCTGCAACTTTACCAAATTCATTGATGAGCCCTAGTAGTTTTCTGGTAGCATCTTTAGGATGGTCTATGTATAATGTCATGTAATCTTCAAACAGTGACAGTTTTACTTTTCTTTTTCAATTTAGATTCTTATTTATTTTTCTTCTCTGATTTTCATGGCCAGGACTTCCAAACTGTATTGAATGAAGTGGCAAGAGTGGACATCTTTGTCTTGTTCCTGATCTTAGAGAAAAGGCTTGTAACTTTTCACTTTTGTGTATCATATTAGCTGTGGGCTTGTTGTATATGGCATTTATTTTGTTGAGATAGACTCCCTCTATGCTCACTTTATAGAGATTTTTTTTTTTTTAAATTATAGATGGGTATTGAATTTTGTCAAAGATTTTCTGCATCTATTGAGAGGCACATACAGTGTTTATTCTTCAATTTGTTGATGTAGTGTATCACCTTGATTGACTCATGGATATTGAAAAATCTTTGCATCCTTAGGGTAAATCCCACTTGTTCATGGTGCATGATTCTTTTAATGTGCTGTTGGATTCTGTTTGCTAGTATTTTGTTGAAGATTTTTGCATCTGTGTTAATCAGTGATATTGGCCTATAATTTTTGTGTGTGCATGATATCTTTATCTAATATTGATATCAAGGTGATGCTGGCCTCATAGAATGACCTTGGGATAGTTCCTTCCTCTGCAATTTTTTGGAAGAATTTCGATGTGGTAGGTGTTAATTCTTCTCCAAATACTTGGTGAAATTTGCCTGTGAAGCAGTCTGGTCCTGGACTTTTGTTTGTTGGGAGTTTTAAAATCACAGTTCAATTTTAGTACTTATAATTGGTCTGTTCATATTTACTATTTCTTCCTGATTCAGACTTGGAAGGTTGTACTTTTCCAAGAACTTGTCCATTTCTTCCAAACTGTCCATTTTCTTGCTATACAGTTGCCTGTTATAGTCTCTTATGATCCTTTTTATTTCTGTGGTGTCAGTTGTAACTTCCACTTTTTCATTTCTAACTTTATTTGTTTGGGTCCTCTCCCTGTTTTTCTTGATAAGCCTGGCTAATGGTTTGTCAATTTTGTTCATTTTTTTAAAAAATAGCTTTCAGTTTCATTGATCTTTGCTTTTGTTTACTTCATTTCTATTTCATTTATTTCTGCTCTGATATTTATGATCTCTTTTCTTCTCCTAACTTTAGGTTTTGTTTGTTCTTCTTTCTCTAGTTGACTTAAGTATAAGGTTAGATTGTTTATTTGAGATTTCTCTTGATTCCTGAGGTAAAATTGTATTGTGATAAATTCCCTCTTAGAACTGTTTTTTTTTGCATCCCACAGGTTTTGGATCATTGTGTTTTCATTTTAATTTGTCTCTAGATATTCTTTGATTTCTTTTTTATTTATTCCATGGTTCATTGGTTGTTTAGTAGCATATTGTTTACCCTCCATATGTTTCTTTCTTATATTTTTTCTTGTAGTTT
>NW_011482289.1:13344-13851 GCF_000754665.1 Bison bison bison
TTTTCTTCCAAGGAGAAAGCATCTTTTAATTTTATGGCTGCAGTCACCGTCTGAAGTGATTTTGGAGCCCAAGAAAATAAAGTCTACTACTGTTTCCATTATTTCTCCATCTACTTGCCATGAAGTGATGGGATGAAATGCCATGATCTTAGTTCCTTGAATGTTGAGCTTTAAGCCAGGTCTTTCACTCTCCTCTTTCACTTTCATCAAGAGACTCTTTAGTTCCTCTTCACTGTCTGCCATAAGGATGGTGTCATCTGCGTATCTGAGGTTCTTGATATTTCTCCCAGGAATCTTAATTCCAGCTTGAGCTTCATCCAGCCTGTCATTTCACATGATGTACTCTGCATATAAGTTAAGTAAGCACAGTGACAACATACAGTCTTGACGTACTCTTTTCCCAATTTTGAACCAGTCCATTGTTCCATGTCTGGTGCTAACTGTGGCCTCTTGACCTGCATACAGGTTTCTCATGAGGCAAGTAAGGTGGTCTGGTATTCCCATCTC
>NW_011482289.1:14593-15529 GCF_000754665.1 Bison bison bison
ATCCGGTATCATGCATCAGACTTGCACTGGTCATCTATTTACATATGTAATATACATGTTTCAATGCTATTCTCTCAAATCGTCTCACCCTTGCTTTCTCCCACATAGTCCAAAAGTCTGTTCTTTACATCTGTGTGTCTTTTGCTGTCTTGCATATAGGGTTATTGTTACCATCTTTCTAAACTCCATATATATGCATTAATATACTGTATTAATATTAATATATTAATTTAATGTATATTAATATACTGTTTCTCTTTCTGACTTATTTCACTTTGTATAATAGGCTCCAGTTTTGTCGACTCATTACAACTGACTCAAATGTGTTCCTTTTTATATATGAGTAATATTTCATTGTGTATATGTACCATGATTTCCTTATCCATTTGTCTGACGATGGACATCTAGGTTGCTTCCATGTTCTAGCTATTATAAACACTACTGGAATGAACATTGGGATACATGTGTCTCTTTCAATTCTGGTATCCTCAGTATGTATGCCCAGCAGTGGGATTGCTGGGTCATATGGCAGTTCTATTTCCAGTTACTTAAGGAATCTGCACACTGTTCCCCATAGTGGCTGTACTAGTTTGCATTTTCACCAACAGTGTAGGAGGGTTCCCTTTTCTCCACACCCTCTCCAACATTTATTTTTTGTAGACTCTTTGATGGCAGCCATTCTGACCAGGGTGAGATGGTTCCTCATTGTGGTTTTGATTTGCATTTCTCTGATAATGAGTGATGTTAAGCATCTTTTCATGTGTTTCTGAGCCATCTGTATGTCTTTGAAGGAATGTCTGTTGGCAACCCACTCCAGTACTCTTGCCTGGAAAATCCCATGGATAGAGGAGCCTGGTAGGTTGCAGTCCATGGGGTCGCTAAGAGTCGGACACGACTGAGTGACTTCACTTTCACTTTTCACTTTCATGCATTGGA
>NW_011482289.1:15629-15891 GCF_000754665.1 Bison bison bison
CTGCTGTTTTCCTTTATTTCTTTGCATTGCTAACTTAGGAAGACTTTCTTATCTCTCCTTGCTATGCTTTTGAACTCTGCATTCAAATGGGTATATCTTTCCTTTTCTCCTTTGCCTTTTACTTCTCTCTTTTTTTAAAAAAAATTATTTATTTTAATTGGAGGCAAACTGCTTTACAATATGGTTTTCACCATATTGTGATGGTTTTCACCATACATTGATATGAATCAGCCACAGGGATACAGGTGACCCTCCATCCTGA
>NW_011482290.1:0-707 GCF_000754665.1 Bison bison bison
AACTCATACAGTCCCACGACTTTGTTTGCCACAGATCCCAGGGCCGTAGACTTCCAGGACAACTTCCTGCCTCCAGTGTCACCTCTATTTACAGGTTCTGGCAGCCTGGTGCAATGCTGCTGCTGCTAAGTCGCTTCAGTCGTGTCCGACTCTTAGCGACCCCGTGGACTGCAGCCTACCAGGCTCCTCCGTCCATGGGATTTTCCAGGCAAGAGTACTGGAGTGGGGTGCCATTGCCTTCTCTGGGTACAATGCTAGTATTAATAAATGCTGAAAAGCAAATGGGGAGGTTCTGGCCAAGGAAACTTTCAGGGCATCCAGCCAAGAATTTGTCATCAAAATGCCTGATATGATAGACACTAAATCAATCCTGGGTCTTTGGGCAAGAGATTCCGAGCACCTTTGGATGGGTCCAGGGTTCAGTTAATTCTCTCCAGTGCTTTTGCCATTCTTTGTGTGGAAAAGGTGCTAAGGAAAGGTCAACCAGCTTGTATTTAATCGTGCTGCGCATGGTGACACCTTTTGCCATGGGACTTGGGGAGTTAAAAGAGGGCCACCTTCCCTCTTTTCATATGTCCCCATCCCCAAGATGAAATATTAGAAGGACTGAAATCTAGGAAGTCAGAGGGGTGGAGCTGAATTCTACCCCTAGTTAATAATTAAGCAGAACTGTATCAGGGATTAGTTGTTAGTTAATAGAGAACCAG
>NW_011482290.1:4276-4854 GCF_000754665.1 Bison bison bison
TAGATCTGTGCAATTTTATCATGTGTATTCACCACACAGTCAAGATACAGAACAGTTTCATTACCACAAGGACCCCTCTGTTGCCATATCCACTTCCATCCTGCTCTACCTTGCTCCATCTTTTTTTAAAACCCTTTTTATTTTGTACTGGGGCAGAGCCAGTTAACAATGTTGTGATAGTTTCAGGTGAAGAGCAAAGGGACTAAGCCATACATATACATGTATCCATTCTCCCCAAACTCCCCTCCCATCCAGGCTGCCACATAACATTGAGCAGAGTTCCCTGTGCTATACAGTCGGTCCTTGTTGATTACCCATTTTAAATATAGCAGTATGTACATGCTGCTGCTGCTGCTGCTAAGTTGCTTCAGTCAGGTCTGATTCTGTGCATATACAATTAAAACAAATAATATAGAAAGATCCCCTGTACCCTTTATCTAATTTTCCCCCAATGGTAACATCTTGCAAAACTATCATACAGTATCACAGTCAGGATACTGACATGATATAGCTCACCAGTCTTTATGTTTTCCCAGTTTTGTTTCCACTCATTTGTGTGTTTGCATGTACTTAGATCT
>NW_011482290.1:4954-5720 GCF_000754665.1 Bison bison bison
AGGAAGCCAAGAATACTGGAGTGGGTAGCCATTTCCTTCTCCAGGGGATCTTCCTGACCCAAGGATTGAACCTGTGTCTCTTGCATTGGCAGGTGGATTCTTTACCACTGAGCCACCAGGGAAGCCCCCATGATACCCTGCCTGCTCCCTAAGGGGAGACTGCTCAGGCTTTGGGGCTGTTTGGGGTTTGTTCTGCAGGCAACCGTAGGCAACAACCTACCAGGGGAAATGAGCAGCTATCCCTGGGAGCTCCACAGTGAACCTGGAGGGAGGTGGGCCTGGTTGAAGTCTGTGGCTTCTGGTGCAACCATATCTGTTCAGGGGCATTGAGCTGTGTCCTTTGCAGCCATTTCTTCTACTTAGAGGGTTAGGCGTTCCCTGCCCAACTCACTTTCCATGGGGAGAGGCTGCCTTGTAGGCTTTAGTGTCAGAGAATTGGATAGGCTTCCAGGGCAGTGGGCAGTAATGAAGAGAGCCCGGATGTGGATTCTACCCACATCGCTCTTCTCTGGTAGGCATGTCTCGCAGCCTCTTTCTTTATCCAAAACTCGGACACTCATTCTGTGTGGCTCATTGGGCTTGTAGAGGATGAAGGAAGGAGGCATAGGTAAAAGTAGGTTCTCTGTAAGTATTCATTTTCTTTTCCTCTAGTACTAAGTCTCCAGTTTACAGATGAGGAAAACGAAAGCCCAGGGAAGTCAAACTACTCTCCCAAGGACACAGGCTCTTCCACTGCCTCTAGCGTCTACTATGTCTTCTGTGAGGC
>NW_011482290.1:6517-10562 GCF_000754665.1 Bison bison bison
CACATCCTGGCCAGTATTTGACATTGCCATTATTCTTTATTTTAGCTATTCTTTAGACAGATGTATGCATGCGTGAGTGCTCAGTCGCATCTGACTCTTTGTGACCCCATGGACTGTAGCACACCAGGCTCCTCTGTCTGTGGGATTCTCCAGGCAAGAACACTGGAGTGGGTTGCCATTTCGGATGTCTAATTACTGCAATACTGTTTGCTAAAAATACTATTTTTCTCCATTGAATTACTTTTGCACCTTTATCAAAAATTAGCTGGGCATATTTGTGTGGGCCTACTTCTGGTTTCTCTATTCTGTTCTATTAACCCAAATATCTGTTTACCCACTAATACTTGAGCACTCACACATGCATGCTCTACTTCCTTGTTTACTCTAGTTAAATACTAGGCCTTAATACTGGATGGATTAACTCCTCCCTTTATCCTTCTTTTTCAAGACTGTCTTGGCTATTCCAGGGCTTGTAGTTTTCCATATAAATTTTAGAATAAGTTTGTCTATGTCTGTAAAAAAAATCTTGCTCACGTTTTGATCGGAATTGCATTAAACTTACATATCAATTTGGAGAGAATTGACATATTTACTCTATGGAGTCTTCTAATCCATGTGATGGCATATCTTTCCATTTATTGGGTCTTCCTTGATTTCTTTGACCAGTCTTTTATCATTTTCAGCATACAAATTGTGCATGTTTTGTTAAGTATATGCCTAAGTATTTAATTTTCTTTGGAGTAAATATAAATGGTATTGTGTTTTTAATTTTAGTGTCCACATGTTCATTATTAGTATATAAAATGTAATTGATTTTTGTGTGTTGATCTTATATCCTGAAACCTTGCTGAACTCACTTATTGGTTCTAGGAATTTTTCTTAGTAGATATCTTGGGATATTCTGTATAGACAATATGAAAGTGGGGACAATTTTATTTCTTCCTTTCTGATCTTTGTCTTTTTTTTTTTCTTGTCAATTGCATTAGTTAGAACTTCCTATACTCTGGTGAATATAAGTAGTGAGAATTAACATCCTTACTTCATTCCCTAAGAGGAGAGCATACAGTAAGATGTTCACCATTAAGTGTGATGCTGGTTGTACTAGAAGGGGTTCTGGGTTGCCTTACCTCCTTGGTTTAGTCCTGGGGTTTCGTTCTGGTTGTGGAACCCCTAATTATCCTTACATCCCCAAGATAAGAACACATCCATTGTGGCTTTTGAACTTATTGTTTTGATGGTATGAAGCTTGAAAAAGATATTCATTCAACAAATATTTGTTGGGTGGTTAATTATGTGTCACATACTATGACAGACACTGTATTTATATAGATGAGTGAAATAGATCCCTACCCCTGATGAATCCCACATATAGTCAGGGAGAGAGGCAACTTAACAATTTCTGGAATTCTCTGGCAGCCCAGTGGTTAAGACTCAGGACTCAGTCTTTCACTACCACAGACCCAGGTTCAATCCCTGGTCAGGGAACTAAAACCCCACGGGCCACTTAATGTGGCCAAAAAACAAACAAACAAAAAACCAGTTTCACATGGTGTCTTGTGTTACAATATAACGATGATGCTTTATAAGTATTAAGGGTGGGTACTTAGAAATCAGAAAAGGCAACCCTAGGTAAAAACTCCCCACGATGAACCTTACAAGCCAGGTAGAATTTTTCCAGGTGAATAAGGAGGTGGAAGTACATGCCTGTCAAAGAGAAAACCTATACAAAGAGGAGCAAGAACTGCTGTGTCTGTTAGTACCTGGAGAGGAGGCACAAGGAAATCTAAGGGGAGGGGTGACAGAGGAAATGAGAGAGGCGGGCAGGCATCACATCACGAAGGGCCTGGTACACTCTGTTCTTGAGCATGACTTCTCTCCCGAAAGTGATAAGGAGTAATTTAGACATTTTAAGCAGAGGCCTTAGCATGATTAGTTTTAGATTTTAGGACTATCACTCCAGATTGCAGAGACTTGGAGCTAGATACGGGAAATGATGAGAATGTGCATTCCGGCAGTCTTTAGAGGAGTTGGAGATATGTGGGAGAGCTCTCAGGAGTCAGACATGACTGAATTTAGTGATGGAGAGGGTGAGGACTGT
Organism: Bison bison bison; assembly: GCF_000754665.1. NCBI lineage: Eukaryota > Metazoa > Chordata > Mammalia > Artiodactyla > Bovidae > Bison > Bison bison. Next base: position 8,616 of record NW_011482290.1, read on the forward strand.
GAGGATAGGCAGGGGTCAAGGACAATTCACAAATCTGCAAATTTTGTAATTGGGTGGATAAGATGTTGTCACCAGAAGTAGGAAACGGGGGCAGATTTGTGGGGAGGTTATGGGAATGATAATAAATAGGGGTTGAGATATGTTAAATTCTAGGAACTTTGTGGGTCTTACAGGTAAAAATGTGCAGTCACAGTTGGACATGAAAATCTTGAACTCACAAGTGAGCTGTGAGAGGCAGGTGGAGAAGGCTGCTGATAAAATGGGCTCTTTGAATGTATACAAGCTGTTACAATCACCTCAATGATAAGGGCAAATGTAGACAATTTGTCTGTTTTCCATGTTTCATCCTTCTCACAAAGAAAGGTTGAAGATTCCCACCATCACTGGTGAAAGAAGGGGATAGGACCTATGACTGCCCCCAGGAAGAGAAGACTTGGGACAGTCTTCCTATCTCTTGGAATGCAGTGGATTCCATTATTACCCAGTCTTTATTTACTGGTTGGATTAGGCCCCTCATCACTGAAACTACCACCTGTAGCAAAATGTCTGATATCAACCCAGTTAGCTTATAACACAGGGATCTGACCATTCCCTAAGACCTTTCTCCTGCGTGGGGAAAAGACAGAGAATGGTAACCTGTGTACTTTAGATCACAGAAACAACAAAACAAAAATCTACTTTGGTAAAAGAAAGAGCTTTAGGTTAGAGACAGAGGAACTTTCCATGAGGATTTTAGCGAAGTATAGAAAGCATTTACCAAAGTGTCAGGGAATTCCTCCCTCAAATGCTTCTAAGAACAGAACAAACATTTGTTTTATTACAAAAAAGTTAAGATAGCTTAGTCAAAGCACCAGCATTGTTTAGTGGCCCTCTACTGCCCTTGGGATGAAATACAAAATCTTAGGACGGCTTACACAGCTCATCACGATCTCTTCCCTGCTACTCTAACTTCTCCTTCTCCCCAGATCCAAAACTATTACATGTTTGTGCTCTGTGTGCTCCATTGTGCCCGACTGTTTGCAACCTCATGGACTGTAGCCCACCAGGCTCCTCTGTCCATGGGACTCTCCAGACAAGAATACGGGAGGGGGTTATCATTTCCTCCTCCAGGGTATCTTCCCAACCCAGAGATTGAACCCGCATCTCTTATGTCTCCTGCATGGGCAGGCAGATTCTTTACCACTGCTCCACCTGGGAAGCACTGTCTTCAAAGGTCCATGTTCTAACCCCTTGGATCTTCTCTCGATCTGGAAACCTCTTCTGCCTGCCTTATACCTCTGTTGACTTTATCTTTCAAGTCTCTTGAAGGATACTACTTCCTTCAGGAAATTTTCACTGATCTTCTAAATTATAGTTGTCTCTCCCATGCACTCATATTTATTAATTAAATCATTCAGTTTACTTTTGTGTCAGGCACTGTGCTAAATTTTGGAAAAAAAAAAAAATCCCAATAGTCTTCTGGAGAAGACAGACAGAAAAAAGTCAAACAATGGTATCATTTGGTGCACAAGGCAAGCCGCTGTACTAAAATATCAACCAGTAATGTAGCATGAATGGACTATAACCCTCCCAGGCTCCTCTGTCCATGGAATTCTCCAGGCAAGAATACTGGAGTAGGTAGCTATTCCCTTCTCCAGGGGATCTTCTTGACCCAGGGTTTGAACCCGAGTCTCCCCCATTGCAGGCAGATTCTTTACTGTCTGAGCCACCAGGAAAGCCTCATATTGAAGAACACATGTTTATTTCTCCTTCAACAGTCTGGGGTGAGTGTTTCAGGTCAATGGGCAGCTCAACGTCAAGCAGTTGTGCAAAAACCCAGACCAAGGGTGTGTCTGCCGTTCTTCAGTGCATGGCTTCTAAAGTCACTGCAGTCCAGTGCTGTCCAACGGAATGTTATATAACAATGAAAGTGTTCAATCTGAATCTGTATGGTCCGACATAGTAACC
>NW_011482290.1:11351-12421 GCF_000754665.1 Bison bison bison
AGTGATGTGACATTTCTTAAAATAATACTCTATTATTATAGCCAGGATTTTCTTCTAAGATGCAGAAACCCATCTGGCAAGTTTTGATTCTGGTGTTTTGCTGTTTGATCAAATTAATAGTATTATTTTCCCCTCAATTGAAACAAATGTTGCTAGAAGTTGAGCAGTTTTGACAAATGGATATTCAGTCTTAACAATGATCCTGCTTGACACATGAATTGGTCACATCAGCCTCTCATAGCTTTGAAATTTCTTTTGTCTGTACTGAAGTGTTTGGCAATCTCTTCTGCTTTCAATTGCATTGTTCAACATGAGATCAGCAATCCTTTTGCTTGTATCTCAGAAGCAACATGTAACTTAGCTTCATCTATTTGTAGATGTCTTCCTTTCTTAGGTCTTGTAAACACTTGGTTGTTACTTTGCAAGAAAATGTGAAATCACTGCCATTCCTCCAATGATGAATATTTGCTTCGCTAATATCAAATTTATGCCCCATTGCTCTGTTTACACGCCTTTCTATGTACATGATACCTTTTCATTTCAATGCTAAATCACAGTATAATCTTTCTGAAGATGTTTTAAATAACAGTTCAATTTCACATATGTAGCATCAGCAATGCACAGGTCTCAATTGAAGTGATGACAGTATGAATAGCTGTGACCGATGCTGCATATATGAGGCCCAGTGACAACCATTTCATGACTGGCATCGAGCCTACATCAGTGATAACGTGATATTGATTGGAGGGGCAAGAGTCAGTGTCCCCCAATCAATATTGTGCCTCCTATCAATAGTGTTTGTTTGAGGGACAAGCCAAAGGCAAAGCCAAGCCAGTTACAGATGCGCTAAGAAAATTCTAGTCTGTGGGGAAATAGAAGAAAAACCCAAATGTGAACTGAGAGAGGCAAAAAAGAGAGCCCACGATAGCCTTGAAAGGGAGGCGGGAGGGAAAGAACGAGGGAAGAAAGGAAAGAGGGTTGTTTTCTGAAGACTCCTCAGCTTGAGGCCAGTGGTGTGTATGTAGCTGTTATATGCACACACACACACACACACACATACATACATGTTT
>NW_011482290.1:12692-12833 GCF_000754665.1 Bison bison bison
TAATCAATTGCCTTTTGATATTTGGTAGCGCTGAATAAATGGGATGCCAATATTTCTGCTCAGAGCCTTTCCTCTGGTGTACCTCATTCCGTTTCTGTGAAAGCCTTCGGGGGCCTCTGAGCACTAAGTGGCTTGTCCTCT
>NW_011482290.1:12933-14053 GCF_000754665.1 Bison bison bison
CCCCCCCACCCCCCACTACTGAGGGGCTCTGTGGCACAAGGAGATACAGGATGCTGGTGTCAGTGCCACTCTTATTAAAGGATCGTCCAAACTAAGGCATGAAAGCGGGAGCACAGGGCCGCGTTCGGGACACTGGGGGGCTTTGCCAGGTGAGGGCTATTTAATAGACCAGCCACATTAAAGACAGGCAATGATGTAGTGAAAGGAGCCTAATGAGCAGAAGTGAGGCTACCGTATCTAAAGAGAAAAAATAATGAGCTGCGAAATATACCCCAAGGCGAGATTGCCAGCCTTCTGCAAGGAGGTCTCAGCCTATAGGTAAAAAAGGCTCATGTGGTCTCTTTTCCATGCATGGTAAACAGAAGTTCTCTGGGCAATTAGGGGATGAGCTGAATGTGAGATTTGAGGACCACGTATTATGTTGCCCACTCTTTGGAGATTTCTATACCCAAGACCCTAGCCTTAATTCCCAAAGGCAACAGGGACATACTCAAGCTCTGAATAGAAATTAGGAACATCGCATCATCAAAAACAACCCTCTCAGTGTCTGTGCAGCAGATGGACATCTGGATGTTAGTTTTAGAAACCTCAGGGACTGGCACTGCAGGGTCTTTCTAAAGCTGTCCTCAGGGGCCATGCCATGGGGCTGCCTTGAGGGCAAAACCACCTTCTAATGAGACCCTCTTGGTCTTTCAGTAATGACCCTTCCTACAATGGGATCCAAGCTGGGCATGCCCTACCCATGATCTTATTTGTTTCACAGTTTGTGTCGGAATGCCAGGCTAAATTTAGATACATCCAAATGGAAAAAAAAGTTATTAAATACAAAGTGTGACTACATTGCTAATGTGAAGAAAAGAAAAGAAGCAGAAGGTTTGGTTCCTACCCTAAGAAACATATAAACCTCTCTCACATAGACAATGGATCATCTACAGAGTACTTTTTCAAGTTCATATAGTGAGAAAGCCAGTGGTACTGGCTTCCCACACGAGAAGTATCATAATCCTTAGTTTAAGATATACTTTGGCAAGGGGACTTCCCTGGGACTTTCCTGGTGGTCCAGTGGTTAAGAATCCACCTTGCAATGGAGGGGATATGGGTTCGATCCCTGGTCAGGGAA
>NW_011482290.1:17211-18840 GCF_000754665.1 Bison bison bison
GATACAGTGAAGCAGAAATGCTGCGTCATGGGTCTTGTGAAGTGAAGAGTGTCCTAATCAGTGCAGGGGAGGGTCCTGTCTTTGAATGGGCTTCACTTCACTCCTTATGGAGAATTCCCTCTCAGGGGCTCTATGGCCTTCCATGAGATCATGCTTCTACCAGAGACCTTCTAGATAAATGTCTTGTATATCCATGTGTCCAAACCCCAAGATTTTTTTTAACCTGGGAAACTTCTTAACTTCATTAAAACAATGGCTGTCTACATGGTGGTGGAGAAGGAGGATGTCACTATATTTCATTCACCATAAGCCTCCAAGTCCCACCTTTGTATCCTCTAGAAGAACTTGTCACTCTGGCTTTAGGAAGATCTTTGGTGTCAGAGAGAGAGACTGGTGCTAGGACAGACTTGCTAAACTAGCTCATTGCATGCACTTAAATCCACCAAAAAATATTGAAGAAAGAAATCAGAATACATGCCACCTGAGTGTCATTGTTATCCTTGTTTGATTTCTTTTTCTGTTTTTAATAATCTTTTTTGTGCCAGCAAAGAGATATTAGAAAAATCCTGGAAGCCAGAAGACCTGGATTTCAATCCTCATTCTCCTTAACTGATCTGGCTATTCCTTTCGCCTTCCTGAGCCTTGGTCCCTCATGTTTCCTGGGGAGTTCAACTAGACAGTTTCCCAGAGACCTTCTGGCACTAACATGCTCTGCTTCCATAAACTTGTGAATTCTGCCAAGTGATCGTGGTTATGAGGTGTCAGCACTGTTACTCCCAACAAAGTCTCCTGTGAACCCTAGAGGAGTGGAGTCTGCAAACTGCCAAACAGACTCATGTAGAAAGTGCACAGGGCTCGAGTCTCTAGTCAGGAGGGCCCTGCAGCATCCTAGAACTTGGACCCATTGGTTGCAAGCCCCTTCATCAGTCTTAATAGATAAAAAACAAAGAAATTACTGGTCTTCTGCTACCTTTAAAAAGTCTGAAGCCAAGATGATGCAGGTAATCCAGAAACAAAATTTCCTGAAAATGTGAGTGAAATACAGGTTGTTTTGAACCCTTTGCAGAATTAATAGGCTGAGTCAAATGCCTCTGTGGCACAGATTTTATTGAAACTGTCAACAGGGCAAAAGAGTAATGCAGTGAGTTGCTAAGAAAAAGACCTGGATGAGGCAAGTGGCCATTTGCTTTGCACCTGGGTCCCCAGTCCCCAGAGACTCCTGGCACAGGTAATGGTCAGCAAGTGGAGGGGAAGGGGCTTCCTTCAGTGTTCAGTGATCCAACTCTGAGTTTATAGGACTTCAGGAACACTTGCTGATGACAAGCCAGGGATCAGCTCTTTCTTCAGGAAGTCCCAGGTGTTACATCAGGAAAGAGTTTCTCAATCTTGCTTATGAAAAGATCCCAATTCCCTCACTAGCACCAAAATAATCTGGGCCTTCCAGGTCCTACATTAAAAAAAAAAAGATTATATTAAAAAGCCTTTTCTCCATCTTCCTCTTGATCACTTCTCTTTCATCCACCAACACTCAGCTCAATGTTACATCTCCCTGCTGCTGCTGCTAAGTCGCTTCAGTCGTGTCCGACTCTGTGCGACCCCAGAGACAGCAGCCCACCAGGCTCCCCCATC
>NW_011482290.1:22258-22969 GCF_000754665.1 Bison bison bison
CTTGGGGTTAGGGGTACACATCAGCTATGTGGTCCACCCTCAGGGGGAAGCTGTGCAGAAGAAGCCTCCAGGTCTCATATACATTTTCTTGTTCTTCTGAACTCCTCACCCACGAGGAAGGGTATAGCCAGTGGAAGGCCAGGGTGGTAATCTTCTAAAGTACAGGGCCCAGGGCAGGGAATCTCTCATCTGAGGCTAGGAGAGAAAGTGTCCATACTGAGGATGCTGGGTCCCAGGTAAGATGTGGTGACCCTGTTATTATGACTGCTGCTCCAGGGATACCCCCATTCACCACACACAAGAAAGTGGCTACGTAGCTCACACAGCCAGAGCATATACTTGGCTCAGAGGCTACAGACAGAGAGACAGAGAAAGAGGGAGGGAGAGAAATGCCACACACACACACACACACTCACATGTCTGGGTCTTAGAAATGATCTCTGTACTGAAAAGGAACCTGTCCTCAGATGGGGACATCATTAAATGTGGAAGCTGCTGTCAGGAAGCCCCATAGATCTGGGTGCTCTCAGGTTCTGAGTCCCTTAGGTCTTTAAGGGCCCTGCTGAGGGGCATGCCTATAGTGACCAGGACAGACATTAACTGAGCCTTTAAAATTGTTTTAACAGATGCTGTCACCACCCTACCTGTATTCTTTCAACACTTACTGGTGTCCTCACCAGTAGTCATTTTGCAAGCACCCAAAACTCTCCA
>NW_011482291.1:0-642 GCF_000754665.1 Bison bison bison
AAAGTCTGACACTGTTTCCACTGTTTCCCCATCTATTTCCCATGAAGAGATGGGACCGGATGCCATGATCTTTGTTTTCTGAATGTTGAGTCTTAAGCCAACTTTTTCACTCTCCTCTTTCGCCTTCATCAAGAGGCTCTCACATTCATACATGACTAATGGAAAAACCATAGCTTTAACTATACAGACCTTTGTTGGCCAAGTAATGTCTTTGCCCTTTAATAAGCTAAGTTTGTCATAGTTTTTCTTCCAAGAAGTGTCTTAATTTCATGGCTGCAGTCACCATCTGCAGTGATCTTGGAACCCAAGAGAATAAAATCTGTCACTCTTTCCACTGCTTCCCCATCTATTGGCCATGCAGTGATGAGACTGGATGTCATGATCTTAGTTTTCTGAATGCTGAGTTTTAAGCCAGCCTTTTCACTCTTTTCTTTCACCTTCTTCAAAAGGCTCTTTAGTTCCTCTTCTCTTTCTGCCATAAGAGTGCTGTCATCTGCAAATATGAGGTTATTGATATTTTTCCCAACAATCTTGATGCCAACTTGTGCTTCATCCAGCCCGGCATTTCTCATGATGTACTCTGCATATAAGTTAAATAAGCAAGGTGACAATATACAGCCTTGATGTACTCCTTTCCCAATT
>NW_011482291.1:3716-4503 GCF_000754665.1 Bison bison bison
AGGAAATGGCAACCTACTCTGGTATTCTACCTTGCATGGAAATCCCAGGGACAGAGGAGCCTCGTGGGCTATGGTCCATGGGGTTGCAAAAGAGTCAGAGAAGACTAAGCGACTAAACAACTAAACAACAACACACACATACACATACCACATCTTTATCCATTTATCAACATTTAGGTTGCTTTCATGTCTTGGCTATTGCAAATTGTGCCACAATGAACACTGAGGTGCACATATCTTTGCAAATTATGGTTTTTCTCCTGATATATGTGCAGAGCTGGGATTGTAAGATCATATGTTTTTAGTTTTTTATGGAACCTCCATCACCTCACACTGGTCAGAATGGGAATCATCAAAAAGTCTACAAATGATAAATGTTAGACAGGGTTTGAAAAAGAACCCTCCTATACTGCCAGTGGAAATGTAAATTAGTATAGCCACTATGGAGAACAGTAAGGATATTCCTTAAAAAGCTACATTGTAATCTTAGAAATAAAGGTGGGATATCATTAAAATATTATGTGTATAAATAACAGTACTAATAGAATGGTAAACTCTGTAAGTGTATTTTGTACATTGATATAACCAAGCTTCTTGAGCAGTACCAGACACATAGTAAGAATACAATCAACATTTGTTGAATGAATAAATGTGCTATGTGAATGTTAACATCATGATAGTACATCATATACAAAGTATATACCCATACAATAAATTACAGACATTTTGCTTTTAATTGACTTATAATTAGCTTTTAGGTATACAACAGTGATTAAATGTTTTATAC
>NW_011482291.1:4603-6091 GCF_000754665.1 Bison bison bison
CTCATTTTATAGCAGGAAGTTTGTATCTCTTTGTACCTCTTGATTCCCTTTACCTATTTCATCCACACCCTCACGACGTACCTCCCTCTGGAAATCACCAGTTTGCTCTAGATATCTATGAGTATTATGTTCTTAGTTTTGTTTGCTTATTAGTTTTGCTTTTTACATTCCACATATAAGTGAAATCACAAGAGTATTTTTTTTTCTTTCTCTGACTTATTTCATTTGCCCTGTAGGTCTATTCATGTTGCGAAAATGACAAGATTTCACTTTTTATGGCTGAATAGTATCCCATCACACACACACAGACACACACATACCCCATCTTTATCCATTCATCAACTGATAGACACTTATGTGCTTCCATATCCTGGCTATTGCAAATAGTGCTGCAGTGAACATGGGCTACATATATATTTTTTTATTTAGTCTCTTTGTATTCCTCAGAAATGGAAATGCTGGATCTTGTGGTGAATGTTAGTTCTTTTAATTTTTTCAACAACCTTCATATTTTCATAATGGCTGCATCAATTTACATTCCCACCAGCACTGCACAACAGTTTCCTTTTCTCCACATATTCACCAACACTTGTTGCATCTTGATTTTGATAACAGCCATTCTGACAGGTGTGTGGTGGAATCTCACTGTGCTTTTGATTTGCATTCTGCTGATAATTTGTGATGTTGAGGGTCATTCCATGTTCTTGTCAACCGTCTATAGTTTTTCTTTGGAAAAACATCACTTCAGGTCCTCTGGCCAGTTTTTAATCAGTTTTTAATTGCTTTTTGATACTGAGTTGTATGACTTCTATATATACTGTGGATATCAACCCCTTATAGGGTATATCATATGCAATATGTTCTCCCACTCAGTAAGTTGCCTTGGATTTTGTTGGTGGTTTCTTCCACTGTAGAAAATCTTTTTTACTTTGATGTAGTCTCATTTCTTTAATTTCACTTCCATTGCCCTTGCCTAAGGAAACAGATCCAAAAAAAAAATTTCTAAGACCCATGTCAAAGAGCCTACTGCCTATGCTTTCTTTCAAGAATTTTAAAATTTAAGGTCTTATTAAGTCTATAATCCATTTTGAGTTTATTTTTATATGTGATATAAGAAATTGGTCCAGTTTCACTCTTTTGCAGATAGCTGTCCAATTTTCCTAACAACATCTTTCCAAGAGTACTATCTTTTCCCCACTTGGATAGTTCCTGTCCCCTTTGTTATAGATAATGGGATATAGAAGCTTGGTTGAGTTTTTTTCTGAATTCCCTATTGTCGTTCTATTGATCTATGTCTTGGATTTTGTGCTACTACTATATTGTTTTGATTACTAAAGCTTTGTAGTATAATTTTAAGTCTGGAATCATGTTATCTTCAGCTTTGTAATTCTTCTCAAGGTATTTTGCTTTTTGGGCTGTTTAGTACATTTCGGTTTCCATACAAATTTAGGATTGTTCTAGTTCAGTCTAAAAATGCCATTGGGAATA
>NW_011482291.1:8843-9723 GCF_000754665.1 Bison bison bison
CAAAATAAAAAAAAAACAAACAAACGACCCAACCAACAAATGGGTGGAAGACCTAAGCAGACATTTCTCTAAAGAAAATACACAGATGGCCCACAAACATGTGAAAAGATGCTCAACATCACTCATTTTCAAGAAATGCAAATCACAACTACAATTTATATCACCCCACACTTCTCAGAATGGCTGGCATCAAAAAATCTACAAACAATAAATACTAGAGGACTTCCCTCATGGTCCAGTGGTTGAGAGTCAGCCTTCCAATGCAGGGCACACAGGCTCGATCCCTTGAGGTCCAGGAGGGTTGCACATGCTATGGGGCAACTAAGCCTGTAAACCATAATCAGTGAGCCTGTGCTCTAGAGCCTGCCAGCCAAAAATACTGGAGCCTGTGTTCCACAACAAAAGAAGCCACTGCTATGAGAAAACCACACACTGCAACTAGAGAGTAGCCCCTGCTTACCATAACTAGAGAAAGACCATGAGCAGCAACGAAGACCTAGTACAGCCAAAAATCAATCAATAAATCAATATATATATACAGTCATTAAAAAATAACAGAATCTACATTTTCTTTTTAAAAATTAAAAAATGAATGCTGTAGAGGGTGTGTAGAAAAGGCAACCCTCCTATACACTGTAGGTGGAAATGTAAATTGGTACAGAAACTACAGAGAACAGTATGTCAGTCACTCAGTTCAGTTCAGTTCAGTCACTCAGTTGTGTCCGACTCTTTGCGACCCCATGAACTGGAGCACGCCAGGCCTCCCTGTCCATCCCCAACTCCCGGAGTTTACCCAAACTCATGTCCATTGAGTCAGTGATGCCATCTAATCATCTCACCCTCTGTCGTCCACTTCTCCTTCCTGCCTTCAATCTTTCCC
>NW_011482291.1:9823-10645 GCF_000754665.1 Bison bison bison
TGGTGGCTCAGTTGGTAAAGAATCTACCTGCAATGTGGGAGACCAGGGTTCGATCCCTGGGCTGGGAAGATCCCCTGGAGGAAGGCGTGACAACCCACTCCAGTATTCTTGCCTGAAGAATCCCTATGGACAGAGGAGCCTGGCAGGCTACATACAGTCCATGGCGTCACAAAGAGTCAGACACAACTGAGTGACTAAGCACAGCACACACCACAGCAAGGAGGCAAAAGACTTGTATGCAAAAAATACAAGACACTGATGAAATCAAAGACGACACAAACAGATGGGAGAGATATACAATGTTCTTAGATTAGAAGAATCAATATTGTGAAAATTACTATACTACTCAAAGCAATCTACAGATTCAGTGAAGTCTCTATCAAATCACCAATGGCATTTTTCACATAATTCAAAATTTGTATGGAGACACAAAAGACCCCTAATAGACAAAGGAATCTTATGAAAGAAAAACAGAGCCAGAGAAATGAGGCTCCCTGACTTTAGACTATACTACAAAGTTACAGTAATCAAGGTATTACCATATTAGCACAAAAACAGAAATATAGATCAATGGAACAGAATAGAAAGCCCCAAAATAAATCCATGCACCTATGGTCACCTAATCTATGACAACACGGAGAAAACACAGTCTGTTCGGTAAGTGGTGCTGGGAAATCTGAACAGCTATGTGTAAAAGAATAAAACTGGAACACTCCCTAACAGCATACACAAAATGAATTAAAGATCTAAATGCAAAGCCACTATTAAAAACTTAGAAGAAAACATAGCCAGAAGAGTCTTTGACACAAATCATAGCAAGAT
>NW_011482291.1:14202-15035 GCF_000754665.1 Bison bison bison
ACCCTATGTCTTTTGATTGAAGCATTTAGTCAATCTGCATTTAAAATAATTATGGCAGGCATGTAGTTATTGCCATTTTTGTACTTGTTTTCTGGTTATGTTTTCAGTTCTTCTCTGTTCCGGTCTTAATCTCTTTGTTTCTTCCCTTGTTTTTTGATGGATTTCTTTAGTTTCACATTTGGATTCTTTTATTTTTTGTGTATCCATTGTAGCTATTTTTGATTTGTGGTTACCATGAGGCAAAAGTTCCCACTCTGTGGTCATGCAGTGTCAGATGAGTATGAGCAGTTCTCCACTGGAGGCTGCCCCTACTTGTACTAAGTACATGGTGAAAAGCTATGTCAAAGATGGTTTCCACGTCCAAACACATCGCCCTTCTGCAACATCTGCATCAACAAGACAGTGTCCTGTGCCAAGGCTGACAAGCTCTAAGAAGGTATGTAGGGTGCCTTTGGAACACCCCAGGACACAGTGGCCACAGTACACATTGGTCAAGTCATCATGTCCACCAGCACCAAGCTAAAGAATAAGGAACAGACTGAGGCCCTACACAGGGCCAAGTTCTAGTTCTCTGGCCAACAGAAGATTCACCTGTCCAAAAGGTGAGGATTTACTAAGTTTAAAGTCAATGAATTTGAACAGATGGTGGCAGAAAAGCAACTCATCCCACTTGGCTGTGGGGTCAAAAACATCATTAATTATGCCCCTCTGGACAAATGGCAGGTCACAGAATCACAACAGCCTTAGCGTTCTCCACTGCTTGTTCAAGCCCACCATTAAATCCTCCTTTCCAGTCTGTCAATCAATCAATCAAAAAAAAAAAAAAAAAGCAC
>NW_011482292.1:0-1106 GCF_000754665.1 Bison bison bison
CCCTGGAGAAGAGAATGGCAACCCATTCCAGTATTCTTGCCTGGAGAATTCCATGGACAGAGGAGCCTGGCGGGCTACAGTCCATGGGGTCACAAAGAGTTGGACATGACTGAGGGACTAACACTTCTACTTCCACTTCTATGGGACTTGTAGGTCCCATTCCTGAGGTCTGTCAGAGGTTGAAGGAAAGGGGCTCCAAAAAAGGACACCTCTTCTTAAAGGCAGTATGTATGAAAAGCCAGGGGGAGGGCTACCCATTAGGAAGAGCTACTGCTATAGAAGCCAGAAAGGAGGGAAGTGGCTTTCTGATTTGAGGAAGTATATTATTCGGAGATGTAGTATCCTCAGAATGATCTATAACCACAAGGAACGTATTTCCTGACCTCCAGGCCCCAGAACAGAGTATCCAGACCCATTCCTGTCCTGTCCATTCCAGATACTGGGAAATTCCAGATGGGGCCACTTCTATTCTCCTATTAGCAGTCATACTTCTGGCTACTTGTTTATTTGGTAAAAATGGAATTCTGTACCACGTATAAAATGAATTTCTTGTATCTTCCTTATTTTGAAAGTATAATACATATTCTTAATTCATCATTTTTGCCAATGACTTTTAAGAGTTAATTTGAAAGTTATTTTAAAATGCAAAAATATATTTAAAAAGTGTAAGTTGCTCAGTCGTGTCCGACTCTGCGACCGCATGAACTGTAACCCACCAGGTTCCTCTGTTCATGGAATTCTCCAGGCAAGAATACTGGAGTGAGTCGCCATTCCCTTCTCCATTATTTAACAAAGCACTCCTTTATCCTTACTTGAGCCATGCTAATAAATTAAAAACAAATCATGATCAAAATGTTTCTATGTGTCACATTGCAAGACAAATTTAAAAACCTATTTAGTAAATACATCCTCATTTCATCTTGAAATGCCTCTTTCAAGAGAGTAGGTAGAGGGACATAGAATTAGTAGGAAGGAAGAGTTGACTCATTGGAAAAGACTCTGATGCTGGGAGGGATTAGGGGCAGGAGGAAAAGGGGACGCCAGAGGATGAGATGGCTGGATGGCATCACTGACTCGATGGACGTGAGTTTGAGTGAACTCCAGGA
>NW_011482292.1:4463-4778 GCF_000754665.1 Bison bison bison
CTTCTGCTTCCGTTAGGTCCTAATGTTTCTGTCCTTTATTGTGCCCATAGTTGCATGAAATGTTCCCTTGGTGTCTCTAATTTTCTTGAAGAGATTTCTAGTCTTTACCTTTCTATTATTTCCCTCTATTTCTTTGCATTTTTCACTTAAGGTTTTCTTATCTCTCTTTGCTATTCTTTAGAACTCTGCATTCAGATTGCTATGTCTATGCACATATAGGATGAAATGCCATAAAGCAAATTCAGTAGCAACTACGCAGAGCTCACACAAAGCTGAGAGCTACAGAACTCAACTCAAATAGCTCTCAGCTTTGTG
>NW_011482292.1:5030-5471 GCF_000754665.1 Bison bison bison
CTGGAGTTCCCATGCTTTTTCTATGATCCAACAGATGTTGGCAATTTGATCTCTGGTTCTTCTGCCTTTTCTAAATCCAATTTGCACATCTGGAGGTTCTGGGTTCACTAGTGTGAAGATTTTTGAGCATTACCTTGCTAGCATGTGAAATATGTGCAATTTTGCGGTAGTTTGAATGTTCCTTGGCATTGACCTTCTTTGCAATTGAAATGAAAAAAGACCTTTTGCAGTCCTGTGGCCACTGCTGAGTTTTCTAAGTTTGCTGGCATATTGAGTGCAGCACTTTAACAGTATCATCTTTTAGGATTGGAAATAGCTCAGCTGGAATTCCATCACCTCAACTAGGTTTGTTTGTAGTGATGCTTCCTAAGGCCCACTTGACTTCACACTCCAGGATGTCTGGCTCTAGGTGAGTGCTCACACCATCGTGGTTAACTGGTC
>NW_011482292.1:5571-6144 GCF_000754665.1 Bison bison bison
CTAGGTAGTTTTTATTGAATTTGCTTTATGGTGTTTCATCCTATACATGCCTGGATTAATATTCAGCCAAAGATTCATTAAGATCCCTGTGAAGATTTCTAGGGATCTCTTTCTAACAAGTTCTCTGCTCTCCAATTCTCCAGCCCCCATATTCTTAGCGTCCCGGTATCCTCAAACTCAATTCTCTGTCTTAACTCAGAAAGACTGATGTGCTGTGCTTGGGATTCTTCTTTCAGCACCATGGTCCAGAGGCTGTCTCCAAGCACTCAACAATCATAGGGTCCATCTCATTTTTACCCCTTCCCTCAGGCATCACAATCCTTTGCTCCTGATTTCTAATCTCTGGAAACTGTCATTGCATATATTTTGTCCACCTTTTTAACTGTTTATGATGGAAAGACAATTTCAAAATTAAAGTCCAAGTTCGATGCATGATACTGGTTGCTTAGGGCTGGTGCACTGGGACGACCCAGAGGGATGGTATGGGGAGGGAGGTGGGAGGGGGGTTCGGGATGGGGAACACGTGTATACCTGTGGTGGATTCATGTTGATGTATGGCAAAACCAATACAAT
>NW_011482292.1:8784-10833 GCF_000754665.1 Bison bison bison
AGGTAGCCAAAGTATTGGAGTTTCAGCTTCAGCATCAGTCCTTCCAATGAATATTCAGGGTTGATTTCCTTTAAGATTGACAAGTTTGAACTCCTTGCTGTCCAAGGGACTCGCAAGAGTCTTCTCCAGCACCACAGTTTGGAAGCATCAGTTGTTCAGTGCTCAGCCTTCTTTATGGTCCAACTCTCACATCTGTACATGACTACTGGAAAACCATAGCTTTGATTATACAGACTTTTGTCAGCAAACCACTACCTAAATGTCAGAAAAACCAATAGGGCTTGCTATTTTGCAGAACTCCATGTCAAATTGTAGGAATAAAGATATTTAATTAAGGAAAATCTCACTTTCAACAACTCCAAATTATCTATCTCACCTGGGTCAAATGGCACCTGTAGCCTGGGGACAAATGAAGCTTTTGATACTGCAAACATTATAAGGTTAGGTTGTTTATTTGAAATTTTTCTTGCTTCCTGAGGTAAGACTATATTGCTATAAACTTCCCGCTTAGAACTGCTTTTGCTGCATCCCACAGGTTTTGGATCATTAAGCTTTCATTTTCATTTGTCTCTAGGTATTTTTTGATTTCCTGTTTGATTTCCTCAGTGATCACTTGGTTGTTTAGCAGCATATTGTTTAGCCTTCATGTGTTTGTATTTTTTGCATTATTTTCTTGTAGTTTATTTCTAGTCTCATACATTGTGATTGGATAAAAAAGCTTGATATGATTTCAATCTTCTTAAATTTATCAATGCTCACCTTGTGGCCCAGCATATGGTTAATCCTTGAGAATGTTCCATGTGCACATGAGAAGAATGTGTATTATGCTGCTTTCAGATGGAACATTCTATAAATATCAATTAAGTCCATCTGGTCTAATGTGTCATTTAAGTCTTCTGTTTCCTTATTGATTTTCTGTCTGGATAATCTGTCCATTGGTCTAAGTGGAGTATTAAAGTCCTCCACTGTTACTGTGTTACTGTTCATTTCTCTTTTTATGACTGTTAGTATTTGCCTTTTATTTTGAGGTGCTCCTATGTTGAGTTGGAGAAGGAAATGGCAACCCGCTCCATTATTCTTGCCTAGAGAATCCTGTGAACAGAGGAGTCTGGTGGGCCGCTGTCCATAGGGTCGCACAGAGTTGGACACGACTGAAGCGACTTAGCATGCATGCATGCATTGGAGAAGGAAATAGCAACCCACTCCAGTATTCTTGCCTGGAGAATCCCAGGGATGGAGGAGCCTGGTGGGCTGCCATCTATGGGGTCGCACAGATTCAGACAGGCCTGAAGCGACTTAGCAGCAGCCTATGTTGAGTACATATATTTTTACAATTGTTATATCTTCTATGTGGATTGATCTCTTGGTCATTATGTAATGCCCTTTGTCTCTTGAAACAGTCTTTATTTTAAAGGCAGTTTTTAATATAAGTATTGCTACCCTGGCTTTCTTTTGATTTCCATTTGTATGGAATACTTTTTCACATTCCCCCACTTTCAGTCTGTGTATGTCCTTAGATCTGACATGAGTCTTGTAGAGAGCATGTATACAAGTCTTGTTTTTGTATCCATTCAGCCACACTATGTCTAGTCCATTTACATTTAAAGTAATTACTGATATGTGTGTTCTTATCTCCATTTTGTCAATTCATTGGGGATTGTTTTTATAGGTCTTTTTTTGTTTCGTTCTTCTTCTTTTGTTCTCTTGTCATGTGTGACTACCTTTAATGATATGTGTAGATTTATTTTCCTTTTGTGTGTGTGTATCTATTATAGATTTTTGGATTGTGGTTACCATGACATTTATAGATAGCAATCTATACATAGACATGATTAATTTAAGTTGCTGATTTCTTACTATCCAATGAACTTTAAAAACCCTGCACATGGATGACATGATACTATATATAGAAAACCCTAAGGACTCCACACAAAAACTTCTAGATCTAATAAATGAATTCAGCAAAGTAGTAGAATACAAGATAAGCATTAAGAAATTGGGTGCATTCTTTTACACTAACAGTGAAATATCTGAAATGGAATATGAGGG
>NW_011482293.1:0-2048 GCF_000754665.1 Bison bison bison
CATTTTTACCTCTCTTATTCAACAACAATACTGAAAGTTCTAGCTAACGCAGTCAAATAAGGGAAAGAAAAGGCATCTAAATTGGAAAGGAAGAAGTAAAATTTCCTTCAGTCATTTGTAGATTTGATGATGTGTAGATTTTATACTACTTATAAAAATTAACCTGAATTACAGATTTAAAGGTAAGACCTGAAACTGTAAGATTCTTAGAATAAAATATAGGGGAAAAGCTCCTTGACATAGGTCTTAGAAATGATTTTTGGGGGTATGAAGCAAAATATAGAGAAAATATAGAGAAAAATATAGAAAAAATATAGAGAAAAATTTAAAGACTTAAAAAAACACTGTTAGAATTGATCAACGAATTTAGTAAAGTTAAAGGATATAAAAAAGTCAGCATATTTGTTGCATTTTTATATACTAGCAATGAAATACCTGAAAGTGAAATAAAGAAAATAATTTCATTTACAATAGCAACAAAATCAACAAAATTGTTAAGAATAAATTTAACCAAGGAGATGAAAGATCTGTACACTTAAAACTGTAAGATTCTGATGAAAGAAATTAAAGACAAAAACAAGAGATATGCTCATGAATCGGAAGAATGAATATTGTTAGAATGTCCATACTACTCAAAGCTATCTATAGATTGAAGGTAATCACTATCAAAATTCCAATGACGTTTTTCACAGAAACAGAACAATCCTAAGATTTGTTACGTAACCACAAAAGACCCTGAATAGCCAAAGAATTTTGAGAAAGAACAAAGTGGGAGGTATCACACTTCCTGATTTCAAATAATACTACAAAAGCTATGGTAATCAAAACAGTATTGTACTGGCATAAAAATGGACATATGGGTCAATGAAACAGAATCAAGAGTCCAGAAATAATCCCTATATCTACAGCCAACTAATATTTGACAAGAAATCCAAGAATATTCAGTGGGGAAAGGATAGTCTTTTCAATAAATAGTGCTGAGAAAAGTGAATGACCACATGCACAAAAATGAAATTGGACTCTTATTTTATACTACTTGTAAAAATTAACTTGAATTACAGACTTAAAGGTAAGACCTGAAACTGTAAGACTCTTAGAATAAAATATAGGGGAAAAGCTCTTTGACATAGGTCTTGGAAATGATTTTTTTGGATATGAAGCAAAAGGAACAAAGGTGAAAATAAGTATGATGACATTAAAGTAAAAGAAATAATTAGCAAGATGAAAAGGCAACTTACAGAATGGGAGAAAATATTTGTACACTGTGTATCAGATAAAGGGTTAATATCCAAACTATATAAAGAACTTGTGCAACTCAATAAAACAACAAAATCTGATTTTTAAAATGGGACAAGACATTTTCCCAAAGACATAAAAACTCCAATAGACAGATGAAAAGGTTCTCAATACCACTAATCATCAGGGAAATGCAAATCAAAAATATGATGAGCTATCACCTAACATCTGTTAGGATGACTATCATCAAAAAGATGAGAGATAACAATTATTTGGGAGGATATGGAGAAAAGGGAAACCTTGTGTACCACTTGTGAGAATCTAAATTGGTACTATGGAAAACAGTGAAGGTTTGTCAAAAAATTTAAAATGGAACTACCATATGATCCAGCAATCCCACTTCTAGTATACATTCAAAGGAAATAAAAACAGGACATCAAAGAGATATCTGTACCTCTCTACTTATTGAAGTAGTATTCACAATAGTAAAGGTATGGAAACAGCCTAAGTGTCCATCAATAGATGAAGGGATAAAGAAGATATGATGTACATAGAATAGTATCCAGCCATGAGAAGAAATTAAATTCTGCCATTTGCAGTAACATAGTTCTTGGGGACATCGTGCTAAGTGAAATCAGTCAGACAAAAACTAAAAAAATACTGTATGATATCACTTATATGTGGAATCTAAAAGAGCCAAACTCATAGAAACATACTGGAATGGTAGTTACCTGGGCTAAGGTTTGGGGGATATGGGAAGAGGTTCATCAAAGGGTACAAACTTCTAATTATAAGATGAATAAGTTCTGAGA
>NW_011482293.1:3775-5775 GCF_000754665.1 Bison bison bison
GCCTTTCAGTATTTAACTCCTTCATTTAGAAAGAAGCAGCAGGAAATTTGAACCAAGAGCTATTTTTATCTTTATAATGGTAAAAGCAATTTTAACACTATATCCACGTTGTAATCTGCATTTCTGCAATCTGCTATATTTTAAAATATCAAAATCGAGAATGAATGTGTTCTCAGACATTCATGTGGCTCCCTAATGCAATTTTTTCCTAATTAGAATGGTGCTCAGTTAAGAGGAAGACATTTAATGTTCTTAAGTCCCTAGAGCAAATGGAAATCTAACTGAAGACCAGTTGTACTCAGCTTTACCAAAGAAAATGCAGCTTTATGGTGTGAGCTTATTTGAAAAGAGACTTTATTATTAAAATGCACCAATTAGGCCTATAGCATTAGAAGAGTCCTGAGGTGGAGGCTTACACACATATATGCTCATGCAAAGGCATATGGGACACACACACAGACTCACACACACAGGACTATCAGCTAGTAGTCCATCTCTCTGTCCCCAGCCTACCTCCTAAAGGGCTGATCCTTCAAGGGAGGAGAAGAGGGTGGGATGTGGAGTAAGTGTGCAAATGACACATGTTCTCCATTCCCGTTGGTGGAATTGGAACTCTCTGATAACCCCTGTGGGCTTCCCTCGTGGCTCAGATGGTAAAGAATGCAAGAGACCCAGGTTCGATCCCTGGATCAGGAAGATCCCATGGAGAAGGGCATGGCAACCAACTCTAGTATTCTTGCCTGGAGAATCCCATGGACAGAGGAGCCTGGCAGGCTACAGTCCATGGGGTCGCAAAGAGTTGGACGCGGCTGAGCAACTAACCCATAGCACACTGCTGCACTTTGTCACTTCTCAGTTCCTTCC
Organism: Bison bison bison; assembly: GCF_000754665.1. Taxonomy (NCBI): domain Eukaryota; kingdom Metazoa; phylum Chordata; class Mammalia; order Artiodactyla; family Bovidae; genus Bison; species Bison bison. The sequence goes on from NW_011482293.1 coordinate 4,640, forward strand.
CTTATACTTAAAGCAAAAAGATCCCTATCTCTCTATGCTCCCATCACTATTCTTAGAGTAGCCTTCCCAGGCCCTCTGCAGACTAGAAACGGTTTTCAAAAGAAGCAAGCCAACTTAAGATAGAGTAACAGCCCCCCTGCCTTCAAAGCTTAGTTCCAAGCACCTGCTCCTTGACACCTCTCCTGCCTACTTCCTGTAGCACTGATGATCCATATAAGAACTTTTCTAACTTTATTTTGTATGTAAGTTGCCAGAGGATCTTATTAAAATGCAGGCTCTGATTCAGTAATACTGGACCAAGATTTTTGTATTTCTGTTGGGTTCCCAGTTGGCGAAAATGCTGCTGATTCAGAGACCATATTTTTAAGAGTATAAGTCTGTACCATACAATTTAACAATCCTAATCTCTTTGACCTCTCCAAATAGGTTATCAAGTTTCTGAGGGCGGGAATTCTATCTTTATCTCTTATATACATTCTTACAATGATGAGCTCATAATTGAGGTCACTTAGATATTTCTGGGTTAACTGATTGATTAATTGCTGTAACAAGGGCTTCAAAGTCAGATAACCTGGGTTGAAATCCTAGTGCTACGTTTACTTTCTTCCTCTCCGTTGAAGACAGAGTCAGATCCTACACCCACAGACCTGTCAAGACGGGCAGTTATGAATTTTGTTCAAAATCTAGACTGGCAGAAAATTATAGGGATTTCCACTGTGACCAAATGCTCTTCTATGATTTTTTGGCTCTGAAAGTGAAAAAAATAAAGGAAATGTGTTTTCCCAGATCTATAGTATTTACATTTTCAATTCCAAATCAGAGCTAAATCACCGACTAGTGATTTTAAGGGTCTAACAAAGTGTTTCAGTTCAGTTCAGTTGCTCAGTCGTGTCTGACTCTTTGCGACCCCATGAATTGCAGCACGCCAGGCCTCCCTGTCCATCACCAACTCCCGGAGTTCAATCAAACTCATGTCCATTGAGTCAGTGATGCCATCCAGCCATCTCATCCTCGGTCGTCCCCTTCTCCTCCTGCCCCCAATCCCTCCCAGCATCAGAGTCTTTTCCAATGAGTCAACTCTTCGCATGAGGTGGCCAAAGTACTGGAGTTTCAGCTTTAGCATCAGTCCTTCCAAT
>NW_011482293.1:5875-7184 GCF_000754665.1 Bison bison bison
GATCTTCTTTAGAATGGACTGGTTGGATCTCCTTGCACTCCAAGAGACTCTCAAGACTCTTCTCCAACAACTGTACAAATACAGAATGTTGTTTTCATTTCAGCATAAAAATACAACTAATAAAACTACAAAATTTTTAGCATATAGACAAAGATAATCTTGGAGTACACTCTCAAATGAGCTGCTTTTGAGCTGAGTTTTCTTAAAAGAGTAGTGAGCATAGTAACAATACTTGAATTCAACTTGAATCACTGGCAATTGCTTTAGACTTTTGAGAAGGATGATTCTGGTTAAAGTGCTGGTCAGGTCTCATCACAAGTCTCAGGAACCTATTCAGCTCCTTTTTGTGATGACAGCATTTGGTTGTATTGAAAAGGACATTAAAACAGTGGATGGTAGACTTGTGTGGTAATAATTTTGACAATCTGAGTTGCTATGGTTGAAGTTTCATGAAAATATAGAGTCTTCATGTATCTATATATCAAAACAATATATCATTTCTCTGACATTCGTCTTTCAGATAATATTTTACAATGTAATGTGAGGTTAAAAAGAACAACTTGTTCCTGACTTTGAAGATATTTTTATGTGACTTTTTAGGCAATGAAGCTTTAGTCTAACCCGCCATCCTTTAGAAAGAATGAATCCATCCTCCCATGTTTACAGCCTTAGACTGGTGCTTTAGCCCATTTTCCCTACACTATGTTTTAGTTCAGATTCCCTGGGGAATTGACTCTGAGACTAGAATTTGCATGCAGAAGACTTATTGGAGGTGTGCTCTAAGGAGCGATATCTGTAAGGGAGTGAGAGAAATAAGATTGGGCAGAAGAAGAAGCATGATGCATTTGTACCAGGGGTCTCACAAAATGGATGAACCGATGCATTGCACGAAGTCCTATTCAGTGGGAGATCTCCCCTCAGTGTTCTTTCAGGGCCACCCCTGTGTGGGGCTGTAGTGTAGCAGCAGTCCATTTCCAGCTTGTATCTACATACTGAGACAAACCAATATGAGCCTCCCCCTTCCACTTCATTAACTTGTCAGAAGGAACTCTCCCTACCCCATGTGGTGGCCATAGGTGTAAGCTGAAAGGCAACAGAACAACAGAGGCATGTAACATGCAGGCTGGGCCATCAGCTCACAGTGTATTTGGCCTCGTTCAAGCCCAATTCAGGATGTACTGTGTCCAGAGTAAGATGGATTGCTATTGGGCCTCCCCAACCTTATGACTTGCTGGGTTTGACAGAACCCACATTATGATAGGCTGTTCTGTCTGGTTGGTTTTTTTTTTTTTTTTTTTTTTTTTTTTTA
>NW_011482293.1:8954-12272 GCF_000754665.1 Bison bison bison
ATTTCTTTCACTAGTGTTTTATAGTTTTCTATATATAGGTCTTTAGTTTCTTTAGGTAGATATATTCCTAAGTATTGTATTCTTTCCATTGCAATGGTGAATGGAATTGTTTCCTTAATTTCTTTTTCTGTTTTCTCATTACTAGTGTATAGGAATCCAAGGGATTTCTGTGTGTTGATTTTATATCCTAGCAACTTTACTATAATCATTGATTAGTTCTAGTAATTTTCTGGTGGAGTCTTTAGGTATTTTCTATGTAGAGGATCATGTCATCTGCAAATAGTGAGAGTTTTACTTCTTCTTTTCCAATTTGGATTCTTTTTATTTCTTTTTCTGCTCTGATTGCTGTGGCCAAAACTTCCAAAACTATGTTGAATAGTAATGGTGAAAGTGGGCACCCTCGTCTTGTTCTGGTTGGTCATTTTAATATTTCATGACCAGATATTTTTCTCTATTAGTATCAAGTAGAACATAAGAGGTCATTTTTCAAATAATGTGTAATTCTCCACTGAAAGTGGCATCATTTTCCTAATGCAACTTGTCATAAACCCTACACTGTATCTTTGTACTAGATATCTCTAGTACCATTGGGTCTATTGAGTCGTAGGGTAAATTGATCAGAGCTGTATTCCCAAGAGTAGAATATGCTGCTACCCACAACACCAAGAATGCCTACTGTATTCTCTGCTTCTTTCTTTGTGGTAAGGGAGGAAAGATGCAACAATTTGTTCTTCACTTTGAAGGCCATGCATGGCCTAGACCAATGAACTCCTGAAAACTTTACTGATATAGTAGGCCCACGTATCTTCATAGTTTGCCTTCCACACCTAGAGTACAAGAGTTCTATCAAGACATCCAATGTCTTTCCCACTTCTTACCCTTCTTTTCTGTCTTCATGTCAGTGACAGATTGGACCAATGTGATGTTCTGTAGGGCAAAATGGTCCTTGTTGCTTCATGGTATATAGTAACAGAGGATAGGAGGGTTAACACAGCCTTGAGAAAGGCCACAAATTTGTACTATTGTCTGTCCTGTGTGAATGTGAACAGCTTTTGATCCTCCTTCCTGATAGGAATGAAGACAATGCTTTGCCATCTGAATGGCCGCATACCATGTACCTAAAACTATGTTAATATGCTCTAGTAGTTTTCTAGACCAGCAGTTGTAATCTACTGTCATCCTTCAGTGTTTGATTTTGTAGGGGCCAGACTGCTAAATTAATGAGGCTATGATGAGGATTACTGTCCTTGCATCTTTCAGGTTTTTAAGGTCGTACTAATCTCTGTCATTCTTCCAGGGTGCAATTTTATTTTTGACTTACCATACTGACTGAAGATAAGGGAGGGAGTGGAATGATTAGAGATTTGTGCTTGGAACTTTCACTATGATACCTTTTACACCAAGGCCAAGGACACGGTATTGGGGCTCTTCCAAGTATATACCAAGTATGTCCATTCTAATTATACATTTGTGGACTGGAGGAATGACCAACACGTCAATCCATGGATAGAGTGGACCTACTGTGTGCTAGATCTGGCCTAGGACTGCATTTAATACCTGGCTCACACTCAGAGGAGCCATGATGACACTTCTAGTATTCAAGTATCAATGTCAACTGATCATAACAATCCTCAAAATACCTGGGTATTCTCTTTTCCCAAGTGCATAGTTACTCAAGTAGATTGTCTTAAGTGTTATGGGGGAAGGACTAGAGAAAATATTATAGGATTTTCTGCTTGCCTTGGTGCTGGATAGGAGGAGAGGCTCAAGGGTGGAAAATGGGTAAAGGATAATGATGTTTTTATTGGGGAAGCTGCCCTTTTTGAACATGCACTTTTGAATTTTTGATGCAAGTTGTAAAATTGAGAAAAAATCTATTGGATTCCCATCTATCCTGTTCTTCAGAACATCATGTTCTATTAACCATCACCTTAGTTCTCTGCAGGTCAGGACCCCTTGGCTGCCACTCTGACCTTGCTGTTCATTGCAATAATTGCATCTACTTTGCACCTGATAGTAAATCACTGACATCCAGCCTCTATTATTTCCAGATCCCATCATCACCTTTGCTATCAAGTAGCTCAGTTTTAATACACATTTCCTACTGTCAGTCCTGATCTGCATAGGACACCCAGTAAGCTTCTCAATAACAGTACCCCATTACCAGCCCATTCTCTATTGCTTTGGCAAATGGACTGCTCTCTGTCTTCCTGCAGAAAATATTTGACTGGTGGGTTTTCTGGTTTTGCAACATGTTCCCTCTCCCTGGCATGACCAATTCTGGAGACTTCTGATTCCTTCCTCTACCATCTTCCATGCAATTTCTGACAATTGTATTTCATTCTGTGTGGATGATCACTTTTACCAAACTTCTAAGAGTCATCCTAGTAGTACGTTAGCACTATCTAACTTCTACAGGCATAGAGAGTTTGGGGAATCTTGGAAGGCAAAAATTTAGGGTGCATTGACCCAGGTGCCCTTATTCCATGCCTCAGAGTCTCACTTCTTTCCATCAGTGTCCTGGCTGTGGCATAGCTGATATGCTAGGGTTGAGAATTCAACCTTATCTGGAGATCTGAGATCCTTATAATTAAGTCCTGGGCTTGATCCTCAACTTTTTCTGCCTTCTGGCTATAAGAGATGAGTGTCTCTTTATATGCTGCTGCGGATATTTGGTGTTCACACTCCACCTTAAATCAACTCCCAGTCCTCATTAGCTCTTCATTGACTTTGTCAAAGGCGTCAGTAACATCTAGAAAAAGCCTTCCCATTCCCCACTCTTTATGATTAATACTTCACTCAAGCACTCAAATGCACAAGATACTGCTCTTGCCAGTATGTGCACTTCCTCTAGTATTTACATCCCAGTCCACCGCTGATAAAAGTCTGAATAACTGCACAGCTTTGAAATGCCAAAAGCTGTTAGTATTCCTTCTACCAGCAGTGAAATGGTTCTCATTCTATGCTGGCTGATAGGTAATCCATTTCCAAAATCTGAAATTTTAGAGTTTTCTTCCTAGAACCCACAGTTAAGTCAAATTCCTTGGGAAATATACTCTGAGATAGATATCTGTGTAGAGGAATTTTGAGGGAAAGTTCTCTCAGAAATAACACCTCTAGGAGAATTAGGGAAGCTGGATTGGACACAGGAAGGATTTAAAGTACCATACAATCCTCAGCCAATCCTTCAGGAGGTTATAACATTGGAATGGCCCTTCAAAAGTTGCCCTGAACTGAGGCAAGAGGACTAGTCCCTGTGGTCCTACATCAACCAGTCACTAGATATGGGTTCTCTCCAGCAGAGAGGGATGATGTACT
>NW_011482293.1:14609-15695 GCF_000754665.1 Bison bison bison
AACTGACTCATTGGAAAAGACCCTGATGCTGGGAAAGACTGAAGGCAGGAGGAGAAGGGGACGACAGAGGATGAGATGATTGGATGGCATCACCACTCAATGGACATGAGTCTGAGTAAACTCTGGGAGTTGGTGATGGACAGGGAGGCCTGGCTTGCTGCAGTCCATGGTTCGCAAAGAGTCAGACATGACTGAGTGACTGAACTGAACTGAAGGAACAAGCTTGGCATATTTGAGGATCAAAAAGAAGACCAATAGAAGATCCCACATGCTGCAACTAAGACCCAGTACAGCCAAATAAATAAATTGTTTTTAATTAAAAATAATTAAAGAAGACTACTGTGCCTGGAGCTTAGTGAACACAGGGAAGAATCATAGAACTTAGGATTGAAGACTAGGCATTGGGCAGATGACATACAGCCCTGGAGGCCACAGTAAATAATTTACTCTATATCTAAGAACAGTGGGAAGACAATAGGAAAGTCTCAGCAGTGGAGTAACATAATCCATCTCTGGCATCTGTGTTTAGGGTTATACAGGGTTAAGAATAGAAACAGGAAGTCCAGGTATAAAATTATTGCAGTAATTCAGGAGAGAGATGATAGTAGTTTGGACCATGCTGGTAGCTGTGGAGATGGTTAGAAGCAGTCAGACTCTGGATATATTTCAAAAGTAAAGCCAAAAGGAATTACTGAAAGATTAGATGTAGGCTATGAGAGAAAGATAGGATTTATATGAACAACACTATAACTAGGGTCAAAGTATCAACTGAGTGATTGGGACAATAAGTGGGTTAGAGGAAGAGATTGCTGCTGCTGCTAAGTCGCTTCAGTCGTATCCGACTCTGTGCGACCCCATAGATGGCAGCCCACCAGGCCCCCCCATCCCTGGGATTCTCCAGGCAAGAACACTGGAGTGGGTTGCCATTTCCTTCTCCAATGCATGAAAGTGAAAAGTGAAAGGGAAGTCGCTCTGTCGTGTCCGACTTTTAGCGACCCCATGGACTGCAGCCTACCAGGCTCCTCCGTCCATGGGATTTTCCAGGCAAGAGTACTGGAGTGGGGTGCCATTGCCTTCTCCAGGAGG
>NW_011482294.1:0-644 GCF_000754665.1 Bison bison bison
GCTAGAATACTGGAGTGGGTTGCCATGCCCTCCTCCAGGGGATCTTCCCAACCCAGGGATCAAACCCAGATCTGCCGCACTGCAGGCGGATTCTTTACCATCTGGGCCACCAGGAATCCCAAGGGGGGGTGACCCAGATCCAAAGTGGAGCAGATGGAGGCTGCCTCCATCACTTCCTCAAAGAGGACAGAATGGCCAAATAATCTTGAACCTGGATCCCTTCAGGGGGGAAAAAAAAAACGAATAGAATAAGGCAGCTTTGTTGAAGTTGTGTTTTCCTGATGTTCTGAAAAAATGAATTAGTGCCAACTTCACAAGGTGTTTGTGAGAATTAAATAAATAATCCACCTAAACGGCTTAGCAAACTGTTAAAGCTAGCTATTTAATTAGTATCTCAGGGCTTAGCAAACACCTAGTAAGAAGAGTAGGTGTCATTCCCCGGGGTTCAGGGGAACAGAAGGATCATGACACTACAAAATAAACGCATACCTAAGGTCAATTATTTGTAAAATGTTTTGTGTATGAGAATTAAAACAGTCCATCCCCACACTCAGCCTGGACACTAAGAAACTAAGTGAAAGTGATATCACTTAGTGGTGTCCGACTCTTTGCGACCCCATGGACTGTAGCCTATCAGGCTGCTC
>NW_011482294.1:1023-1347 GCF_000754665.1 Bison bison bison
CTGACTGTGGCTCAGATCATGAACTCCTATTGCAAAATTCAGACTAAATTGAAGAAAGTAGGGAAAAACACTAGAACATTCAGGTATGACCTAAATCAAATCCCTTATGATTATACAGTGGAAGTGACAAATAGATTCAAGGAATCAGATGATAATGTACCTAAAGAACTATGAACAGAGGTTCGTAACATTGTACTGGAGCCTGTGAGCAAAATGATCCCCAAGAAAAAGAAATGCAAAAAGCAAAATGGTTGTCTGAGGAGGCCTTACAAATAGCTGAGAAAAGAAGAGAAGCAAAAGACAAAGGAGAAAAGGAAAGATATA
>NW_011482294.1:4691-5454 GCF_000754665.1 Bison bison bison
TCATTTCTCAATCCACTGGAACTTCCTTCCTCCCTAAAACACTAGCAAAGCTTTGTGAGGTGGGGGTTCTCGCTTACAGAGGTAAGTGATAAATTCAACTTTGTCATATCAACAGGTGTGTTGGAGATATTTGGAGAGTTGGCACTTGATGGTTTTGAAGTCCCCACTGACATCCAATGCAGCTGAGACCTCAGCACAACAGCTCAAGAACTTCAACTTGGAAACAGTGTGCTCCTCTGTCCTCTTGGACTGCCTGCTTGGGGCTCTCTGACCACAATGGTAAGGTAGGTAGGTTTCACACTGGTTAGATCTGATCCCTTTGATCTCCCAGTTGCTGAGGATACTAGTCCTATGGCCTACACTTGACACCCTGTGAGAAGATATTTCTGACCCCCTGGATTATAGGGCCCTTCTCTGTGTTCTGTCCCCTGGCTCCCCCTGCCATGGTTCTCATCACTCTTGTTTTATTCTAATTAGCTACTTTACTCAGGGCAGAGGATCCCTGCATTCTAATTGTGAGGTCAGTCTGTGATGTGGCTGGGGCCTGGGTGAATTTATAATCATGTCTTCCTCTCTACAGCTACCAAGCTCACTCACTATCTTCTAGCTTAACTTGAGTTCTGCCCTTTCACTCGTATCCTCTAAAAATAAAAAAGTTCTTCTTAAATTTTCCTTTCCTAACCCTTTCAGATTTTACATTAATGTCCCTCATTATTTTCAGAAATGTTCCCACCAATTCTTTTGCTTTGTCTGTGAAAATAAT
>NW_011482294.1:5554-6450 GCF_000754665.1 Bison bison bison
TCAGATGTTCATATCTGTCTGTTACCCCTGCCCCAATAACTGATCTTCTACTGTGATACAGGTTTTCTCATTAATGTTGACACTTTTACTTTAAATATATAATGGAAAGTTCACAGGCTTTGGTACCCGACTTACTCTGTGTTTACGGGCATATAGCACCTTAATCCTCTTGCTCTCTCTTACTGAGACCCATTTAACTCCTCTAAAATGGGGTTAATGATTCTTACTATATTACTGACATGTTCAACACATAGCAAATGAAAATAATATTCATTATTACTCTTTTTTTACATCTTAGGCTGTTTATTACACACATAAGTCTTACATATTTTTATTGAAGTATAGTTGATTTACAATACTGTGTTAATTTCAAGTGTACAGCAAAATGACTCAGTTTCTTTTCCATTATAGGTTATTGCAAGTTATTGAATATAGTTCCTTGTGTTACACAGTAAATCCTTGTTGCTTAACTGTTTTATGTATAGTAGTTTGTATCTGTTATCCCATACTCCTAATTTATTCCTCCCCCCTTTCCCCTTTGGTAACTATCAGTTCATTTCCTATGTCTATGAATCTGTTTCTGTTTTGTAAATAAGCTCATTGTACAATTTCTCAGATTCCACAAAGGAGTGATATCATGTGATATCATAGTATTTGTCTTTGTCTGACTTACTTCACTTAGTACGATAATCTCTGGGTCCATCCATGTTGCTGCAAACGGCATTATTTCACTTTTAATGGCTGAGTAATATTCCATTGTATGTATAATACCACATCTTCTTAAACCTGTCATCTTTTGATGGGCTCTTGGCTTGTTCCCACGTCTTGACTATTATAAACAGTGCTGCTATGAACACTGGGGTGCATGTATCTTTTTAAATGAGAGTTTTCCTCTT
>NW_011482294.1:9877-11030 GCF_000754665.1 Bison bison bison
GGAAACCAAGGGAAAAGAACGCCAGGAAGGAGGGATCCTTAATGCAGAAAGGCACTAGAAGGCCGGTTTCTTCTGACAAGACAAAAGAGTGATTTTCATCTCTTAGAGACCAATGAGAATGAAGGCAGAAAGGAAGAAAGAAGCCTAGAGTTTGAAATGAAGGCTTTTTTCGGCTAACCCCATTAGTCTGATCTGAATGCCCAGGTATTGGGGCCATGTCTCCTAATTAGGGAGAATATGTATTTCTCAAGTAAAGGAAAAGCCAGTGTCGCACAAAGTGAAACAGAAAAATGTCAGATGACATCAGGTTGGTAAAATAAAAACCTAGACAGTCTCAAATTCATACACCAGAGAAGAGGATGAAAGAGGGAAGAAAACGGGGGTGAATCACAGAACATATTTTTAAAGCAGTGGTCTAACTGAACTCCCAAGCTAACTCCAGTGAAAAGGAGGTTAGTGAAGTGGGCAGGATTTATTTTTGTCTTATTTCAGCTCTGTCTTCTACTGGGTACTAGAGAGACATGGCAACATAGAGTGTGTCTTTGGGCAAATATTCAACAAGTGTTTATAAAGTAAAATTATGAAAAGAGCAGAGATGGAGAGGTAGAGAAGAATTAAGGGCTAAATTCTATGTTATTGTTGTTGTTCAGTTGCCCAGTCGTGTCCAACTCTGCAACCTCCTGGACTGCAGCACGCCAGGCCTCCCTGTTCCTCACCATCTCCCAGAGTTTGCCCAAGTTCATGTCCATTGCATTGGTGATGCCATCCAGCCATCTCATCCTCTGACACCCTCTTCTCCTTCTGCCCTCAATCTTTCCAAGCATCAGGGATTTTTCCAACTCTATATGATCTGGGAAATGTTGGGGGTCCATGTGGCTTTGGGGGCCTGAGTGGAGCTGCCTCTTGCCTGGAGGTGAGGGAGGGGGGTCCCTTTCGGCTCTGGAGAGATGGTGGTGGCTATCAGGGTCTCATAGGTGCTGGGGAGGGATGCAAGGAGAAGGCCTCTGGAGTCTGCACTCCAGGCCGGTTCTCAGCTAAAGGGTCCAAAGCAGAGAGGCCCTCCCAGTCTCCCTCTGGTCAGGAGGGTTAAGGAGGCTGAGGCTTAAGCCAAACCTGGGATGCTGGAGTCTGGGGGAGGGGTGATGGCAGAACA
>NW_011482295.1:0-648 GCF_000754665.1 Bison bison bison
CAGACGGCCCATTCTACAGGTGTTGAGAACATTCCTAACCATCTCCTGCTTGCGTGTTGCATTCATGAAAAATGAAAATCTAATGTCTAGGATGAAGCTCACTCACATGTTGAATCACATGGACTTCCCCCAACCAACATGATTTGCTTAATACAACCCCTGAGGGCCCAAGCTGCCATCAGCAGAGCCCAATACCGTGTATCTTTCCTGGTACTGCAACCAGCCACCTATATAGAGAAAGATGACTATTTGAGGATTCCTTCCATCATCTGGGGCTGTGATACTAACACAGGAATGAACTTTATTCTGACTTTGCATATGATAGCCCGGTCTGCAAATTTACAAATCACTTTCATGCCCAATTATGCACTCCAAAACAATGGCTAAAACACTTCCTAAAAAGGTGAAACATGTACTGTTACCTATGGAATTCACTGACCTATAACACAGAAGCAGCTGCTCTTATAAAATGAATAATAAAATAGACAATTGAAGACCAAGTTAAGGGAACAGCAGGGAGATGACTTTTAGAGTTTGAAGTAGTGTCCTGCAAAATAATAATTAAGCTCTAAATCCCAAAGAAATTCACATTTTGTTTTACCCTTACCCCAGAATGAAGGGTCCTGGAATCACTGGTACCATGAGAAA
>NW_011482295.1:1184-2078 GCF_000754665.1 Bison bison bison
TAAAAATCTGTGTACTCACTGCCCAGATTATGAAAGAAAACATCACCAGTACTATTTAAGGTCCCTGGGTAACCTTCCATGGTCTAACCAACCTTACTCTCTATACACTTCCCTCCTAGATGTAAGCACTGCCCTGAAATTTTTTATCTTCCCATTCATGACTTCCAAAGTTTATTATACATGTACATATTAACAAAAATGTCAGTTTTCATATTTTCCATTTTATAAACATGGGAACATGCTATCAGTATACTTGTTCAAACTGCTTATTTTTTGCTCAAGATTAGGAAAAGCATTCATACTTAATTTTCACTAATGTACAGCTGTCAAATGAATGAGTTTATTATAATTATAATTATGTGTGTATATAATATATAATTTGTGCATGTAATAATAGATTTATTAGGTTAAACAGTTTATGATCAGTGTTTGTTTCTTCTAAGACTTGTTCTGGAGTTGGAAGTCAGCAGTCCTCAGCCTTCTGAGGATATATATATATATGGCTTAGGTTGCATTTCAGCTTTATGAATCATTTGTGAGACGTCTCTTATAGTTCATTGTATCTGGGATCTATGCAGGGAAGGGAATTATTGGAAACACAGTCTCATTTTTGTCATTGTTCAATCACCAAGTTATGTCCAATGCTTTCTGACTCCATGGACTGCAGCACACCAGGCTCTGCTGTCCTCCACTATCTCCCAGAGTTTGTTCAAACTTATGTCCATTGAGTCAGTGATGCTATCTAATCATCTGATCCTTTGCCGCCCTCTTCTCCTTTTGCCCTCAGTCTTTCCTATCATCATCCATCCAATAAGTTGGCTCTTCACATCAGGTGGCCAAAGCATTGGAGCTTCAGCATCAGTACTTTCAATGAATAGTCAGGGTTGATTTCCT
>NW_011482295.1:2178-3141 GCF_000754665.1 Bison bison bison
AGGTTTGTCAATAGCTTTTCATCCAAGGAGTAAGCATCTTTTAATTTCATGGCTGCAGTCACTGTCTACAGTGAATTTGGACCCCAAGAAAATAAAATCTATCACTGCTTCCACTTTTTCTCCTTTTACTTGCTATGAAGTGATGGGACCCAACAACAACAATAGTTCCATATTTTACGATTTCAAAAACATATCAACCTGTCAACTTAACCGTATTCTATACACCCTTCTCAATTGTCTCCATTTCTCTTTCATGTCCATTTTTCATACTATTGAGTTGCGTTTATTGATGGTAATTTTCTTTATAAATTAGTCTATACATTGAAGAGCACTGTGGAGGGCTCACAAGAGTCCTAGGGATAGAAGGGAAAACCTCCAGAGATTCTGGCTTGAAAATGGAATACATCATTTGGGAGTATTTGGATCTTCTCTTAGAGCAGGGATGAGTGTACTTTTGGTTATATGATGAAGAGCTGTGTCATGTTGAGGAGGACACTGCTTGGTGGGAATTGGCAGAAGGACCTGTAAAAGGAGTGGACTATATTGGGCATTTTCAGCTGGTGATGGTATAAAGAAAATCTTCCTTTTGGGAAATTTTCTTATATGCATAGATTCAGTGGGAGGAAGTTTCCTCATGCCTGACTCCTACTTTATAGAACAATGAGAAAAGACCCTATATCTACTTAGAAATCATTTCTGGAACTTTGAAACTTCAGTGACTATCATAAAGATAGAACAAACAACTGGAAGTCAGCTTCATCATGGCAAAACAACGAAGGTCACACTTTTGATATTTGACAAAACTAATACAATTATGTAAAGTTTAAAAATAAAATAAAATTAAAAAAAATAAATACAAAAGACAATGGGATTTTAAGTACTTTAAGTGACTAATGAGGAGCCTACAGTTAATATCCATTTATCATCTAATGTTAGTATTGACTTGGCCAAAAAGTTCATTTG
>NW_011482295.1:3787-7632 GCF_000754665.1 Bison bison bison
TGGGGTTGCACAGAGTCGAACACAACTGAAGCAACTTAGCAGCAGCAGCAGTAGCAGTCTGCTTTGTTAACAGCACAGTCCCCTGGCTAATTAGAATGTCATAGGGCACTGGTAACCATTTAAGTGTAATTGCATCAAATCAGAAATTACAATGGGAAAGGTATCTGGGCTGTCCACCCTCTTAATGAATAGCCCCAAAATATCAGAGATAGCAAGATCTTTTAGATATTCTTATAGGAAAAAAAAATTGAATTAAATTCAGGTAGAAGCATCTTACTTCTTTAATTCAGCTTCTATAAACAGGGAAAGACAAAAATAGGCAATGAATTTAAAGTATTAGGAAAGTCTGTCCTGCTGCAGTCCATGCAGTCACAAAGAGTTGGACACAACTTAGCAACTGAACAACAAAATAGCCAACACCACGTTGCTTTCTGACTACTAATTTCTACTATGTGTAGAAAGCCTTGGAGTGATGAGCTCTAAAATTTTCTCCTTCTGCCTCCAAAAGCCGAATATGGACCATAAATAACCTATGCAATAACACTGGGTAAATATTAGCAGAGTATATCACATGAATTACTACAAACAATGGCAGCTTACTAAAAGGCAAATTGTCTATAGATATAAAAATCATTTTTTTTCTTTTTACAAATGGTAGTTATGGTTTTTAATAAGATTATAGTTGATAATGTTTATATAGAATAATGTAATATATTTATAAATGTTTATAAATAAATATAGAATTGGTGTGAAAACAGTCATATTATCAATAATAGCCATTGCATGTCAAGTATCTACTTTCTGTTGGCTGGAGTCTCAATCCATTATATAGATTATCATTAAAACTTACAACCTCTGTGCAGGAGATAATAATTTTCCCTACTCACAAATAAGTATGAAGGCTCAGAGAGGTCAGTTTTCTTGCCAACATTCATAGAGAAAATTATCAGTAGATCTAGTATTTAAACATTTTCAGTCTGATTCCAAAAACCTTACTCTTAACCATTATATCATACTGCTGCTTCCGTTTGAAACTTGCTGTTCCCCTACAATCATGTTCGCATGGAGCAACACAAGTGAAGTAAAACCAGCCTCTTCAGTGAATGAACTGGGTCCATTTTATGAATACGTTAGAATTAGAAAACTCCATGGTATACAGAAACCTCAAGATAAAGTTCCAGAGAATGCTTTGATTAGCCAATTTCCTCATGAGTACTGAAAGAATTTGGAGTAATCATTCATGTTCCTCCCTCTTGTAGGAAGCAGAAAGGAATCAAATCAACTAGATTTTTAAGATCAAGCCAAATACCTCAATTTGTTAAATCATGTGAAAATAATAGATGTTTCTATTTAAGAATAGTATTAGAACAGATACGGGGGGTTGAATATGAAAAGCTAACAGTAAATAATGTCTCTCAGATCATCATTACTTTTAATGTAAGCAGGAGAAGATGTTATAGGCATGGCATAAGCCACAGCCCACATTGCCAAGATTTCACATTATGGTATCATATTGGGGCAGCCCCAAGCTAAAGATTTGTCAGCTTTCTTCACCATCAAAAATTGGGACAAGACTACAGAGACAAAGTTGAATATAAATTGTGCCTTTTAGGCTGTCAGCAGAATGGTGACCTCAAGTTTCATTGACTTAGGGAACAAGAAAGTACAAGCCATCCTGTAATATGCATGCCAGCAATTGTGACGTAATTGAGATTGTTTGTGCTTTTCAGTTTTCAGCAACTTCCTTTGGCCACACTCCTATACTGCATTGTCAGAGTGTTGACTAGTTTCTTATATTAATAGCACAGTTTCTCTCTCTCTCTCTCTCTGCCTCTGGACTGCATTTAGATTTCCTCAGATTAAACCAGTTATAAATTTAAGACAAAGAGAGACTTTGGAAACTGATAAGGCTTACACTTAAAAGACACAAATGTTAATAAAATTCATGGCCAAATATTTCTCTTTACTCCTCAAATGTAATCTGCATTTGCTCACTGCCCAAGTATTAAACTCGATTCTCCTTTTCAAATCTTTCTCTGAGTATAGAATTTTTCATCTCATAATCTCAAGGAAATACTTATTTTCTGGAGGAAAAAGAGTGGAAGACTACAAATTAAATGTAAAATACTCACTTTTCCTGCTCCTTAACAATCATAATATTTGTAGTGCGTGTGTAAAGGTTTATGTAATTAAAGCAGCTTTATTGCTGACATACTGCTAATAAAAAAAGAGATTTGGCTGATTCCCATAAAACTGATGGCTTCCTAAACCTAGAAATTATATCCATTTATCATATTCCTCACTCTAGGGAAGTTATAGATGAGATGCTTTGTTCACAGAATTTTTTTGAATAGCTAGTGAATATTTGTATGTGAAAATCTATCATTAAAATAGGAATGAAAAAAGAGTGATATAGCATTCAGTATTATAAGGAGAACCAATTTTGAAACACGAAACCAAATGAAGTTCTGTAACACCTCTAAGCAACCATACTTTCACAGTTCTAACAAGCATATCTAAGAAATATATGTCCTTTGTTATAACATCAATTTTTAACAGAAGCTCCATGAAGTCTGAGATCTTTAATAAAATGTCAGGGGTGTTAGATCAAACAAATAGGTCTTTACTAAATAGGTATGTTCGGAGAAGGCAATGGCACCCCACTCCAGTACTCTCTCCTGGAAAACCCCATGGATGGAAGAGCCTGGTGGGCTGCAGTCCGTGGGGTTGCTAAGAGTCGTACATGACTGAGCAACTTCACTTTCACTTTTCACTTTCATCCATTGGAGAAGGAAATGGCAACCCACTCCAGTGTTCTTGCCTGGAGAATCCCAGGGACGGGGGAGCCTAGTGGGCTGCCATCTATGGGGTCGCACAGAGTCTGACACGACTGAAGTGACTTAGCAGCAGCAGCAAATAGATATGTTATTACTTTTATTAATTTCCTATTACTTCCTTTCTCCATTATATTGATTACTCTATTTGCATACTCAGTGAACACATTGGCATTTATTTTCATGGTTTCTAAGTTTCATGGTAGAGGTGATCCTATAAAACTTGACTCTCAGCAGCCAGATTTTAGTTGGAAGATACAAAATCATGCCATGCCACTCCCTTAGATACAATCTCTTTTGTCAATCAGCATTTGCTAAGCTCCTACTATACATGCTAGACACTCTAAGGTGCTGGGAACAGAGGAGCTGGCAGTCTAGTCAGGGAGACAAGAGGAGTGAACAGTTGATTACAATGTGCTCTAAGTACAGTTCAGTTCAGTTGCTCAGTCATGTCCGACTCTTTGCAAGCCCATGGACTGCAGCACACCAGGCTTTCCTGTCCATCACCAACTCCAAGAGTTTGCTCAAACTCACTTCCATTGAGTCAGTGATGCCATCCAACCATCCAGAGCTCTAAGTACATGCTCTACTAAATGAGTACTCTAAGCAAGGTGATGAAGGACACTACCTGAACATTTGGATGGTGCTCCTAAAGCCAGGCTCCTCATGCCCTGTAGAATAAACTTTGTGTTCCTTCCTGTGGCTTGAAAAACTGTCGTGGTCTGGCCCCTCTCTACCTCTGGCACCATTGTCTCACATTGGTGAGACACCAAATGGTTAATTTGTTACCATCTCTCCCGTACCCTGTGGTTTCCTAGTTTTCCTCATTTTATCCCATCTCCTTAGACACTGCTATCCCATCATTTAAATACCTTAATGAATAATTTCAGCCTCCTTTTTGAATAGCTGCTTTTAACTTAACATGCCATCTATTTGTTCTTTTTTCATTTTTTTTTTTTTCAGAAAATTGCCCAGGTTTGGTTTCCTAGGAAATAGTTCTCTGTCATGGAG
>NW_011482295.1:8307-9763 GCF_000754665.1 Bison bison bison
CTCTGTTTTGCAGATAAGAAACTGACATTCAAGGGACTTTACCTGACTTGCTGAAGTGTACACTACCAGTAAGTGGACAAATTCATTCTAGAACCCATTTCTGCCTGGTTCTGACTGGCATGTGATAACGGATGTCAGTCAAATTACTGGACAGTTACTCCATACCACCACTTTTCATAGCAGACCTTTCAATCCTGTGACAAAATGATAGGACAAATAAGTAAAGCAGCTAATCAGTCCAAATTCATTCCTCCATGACAGAGAACTATTTCCTAGGAAACCAAACCTGGGCAATTTTCTGAAAAAGTGAAAAGGAACAAATAGATGGCATGTTTAGTTAGCAGCAGCTATTCAGGAAGGAGGCTGAAATTATTCGTTAAGGTATTAAAAAAAATCCACCACATAAAAAAGCTTGAATATGATACAATATCCAAATAGGGAGTATTCAGTTGTTAGACTTTCATATTAAAAGAAAAACAAAAGGCTTAAGTAGAAAATAATAAAACGGTGAATATCAATAACTCTCTGATGTCTCTAACCCAAAAGTGTGGTTTTCTGAGTAAATGAACAATTTAACCATCAGCTAAAGATAATATTTACCTTTTCCTTTATTTTTCTTTTTTAAGAAATCCATCATATAGTAATAAACTCAGACTGTATCAGCATAACTTTGCAGTGGCAGATGAGAAAAAGAAAATGGCAATCATTCATTTAAAAAAAAAACAAAAAGCAGATTGCATGTCCCCCATGACACCTCCCATCTGACACACATACCCTGTAAGCCCACAACAGAGTCATACATGTGATTTTGACACGTGGGATGTTAAAATAGACATTGCCCCTAACATATGCACATAAGCTGTGTAGAATACAAGGCACTCCTAAAAAGGAGTGCAGGTGTAGTTGTGCGACTTGGAGAGACTCAAATTTCTTTATAGACATGGTTCCTGCAAGGAGATTTCCCATAAAAGGGTAGACATTAGTGCTCATATCTTAGCACAGATTTTCAGGCTTGTGGCTAATTTGCGTCTTTTTTTTTTTTTAGTTTTTGACTAAGTTAAGCAGCATATGGGATCTAAGCTCAACCAGGGATTGAACCCTGGAGTAGAAGCTCGAAGTCTTAACCACTGGACCAACAGGGAAGTCCCTGAATTGCTCTATTCTTATTATGTTTCTAGAATTGTATGGTTTATAGATGTCAACTTGGACAATTTTGAATTGTTAGGGAAAAAACGGAGAAGGCAATGGCAACCCAGTCCAGTACTCTTGCTTGGAAAATCCCACAGATGGAGGAGCCTGGTGGGCTGCAGTCCATGGGGTCACTATGAGTCGGACATGACTGAGTGACTTCACTTTAACTTTTCACTTTCATGCATTGGATAAGGAAATGGCAACCCACTCCAGTGTTCTTGCCTGGAGAATCCCAGGGACGGGGGAGCCTTGTGGGCTGCCATCT
>NW_011482295.1:11593-12580 GCF_000754665.1 Bison bison bison
AAGCCTTTGACTGTGTGGATCAAAAAAAAAAAAAAAAAAAAAAACTGTGGAAAATCCTTAAAGTGATGGAAATACCAGACCACCTGACCCGCCTTGTGAGGAATCCGTGTTCAGGTCAAGAAGCAACAGTTAGAACTGGATATGGAACAATGGACAGGTTCCAAATTGGGAAAGGAATATATCAAGGCTGTACATTGTCACCTGTTTATTTAATTTATATGCAGAGTACATCATGTGAAATGCCAGGCTGCATGAAGCACAAACTGGAACCAAGACTTCCAGGAGAAATATCAATAAACTCAGATATGCAGATGACACCACCCTTATGGCAGAAGGGCTTCCCTTGTGGCTCAGCTGGTAAAGAATCTGCCTGCAATGAGAGAGACCTGGGTTTGACCTCTGGGTTGGGAAGATTCCTTGGAGAAGGGAAAGGCTACCCACTCCAGTATTCTGACCTGGAGAACTACATGGACTGTACAGTCCATGGGGGTCTCAAAGAGTCAGACATGACTGAGAAACTTTCACTTCACTTCACTTATGGCAGAAAGAGAAGAGGAACTGAAGAGCCTCTTGATGAAAGTGAAAAAGCTGGCTTAAAACTCAACATTTTTCTTGGTCAGTCCAGCTAAAAGTTTGTTTTTTGTTAAATCTTTTCAAAGAACAACTTTTGACTTCACTGATTTTTGTCATTTTTAAGCCTGGGTTCCTCTGGACACTTCTGTGTCAGCAAAGTGTAATGACCAGCCTTAAGTTTACCCATGTCCCCTACCACTTTGGTAGAAACCAATGCAATATTGTAAAGCAATTATACTTCAATTAAAAGTAAATAAATGAAAAAATAAAAAGAAAATAAATAAAATGTATAATAAAATATAATTGCCAATAAAACTTGTGTCTGTTAAAAAAAAAAACCTCAACATTCAGAAAACTAAGATCACAGCATCCAGTCCCATCACTTCATGGCAAATAGATGGAGAAACAATGGAA
>NW_011482295.1:13057-13793 GCF_000754665.1 Bison bison bison
GCTGAAACTCTAGTACTTTGGCCACCTAATGTGAAGAATTGACTCACTGGAAAAGACCCTGATGTTGGGAAAGATTGAAGGCAAGAAGAGAAGGGGCCGACAGAGGATGAGATAGTTGGATGGCATCACCCACTCGATGGACAGGAGTTTGAGCAAGTTCCAGGAATTGTTGATGGACAGGGAAGCCTGGTGTGCTACAGTCCATGGGGTCACAAAGAGTTGGACATGACTGAGTGAATGAACTGAACTGCACTAAAAAATAATCATAATTGTACAAACAAATGCCTTGCATCAGGCCAATATATCACTTTTTCAATTGGGTAACATCTCCCAGCATTTGTAGCCAACCATGCTTGCCTTGCTCTGTCTCCACAGTGACTTGTTTATCTACCTTGAATTGGGTTTGTTTAAAAAAAAATGAGTTTGATTCTATCTGTGAAGTAGAATCATGAGCTGCAACTTGGAAGTCCCCTTCACAGTTTCTACGTTGGAATGGATGTTAATGGGAATGGAATACTGCCCAGAGACTCATAAGGGAAATGTGTTTTAACTAACATTTTGAACAGCAAAAATATCAGCGTGATTCATTTTGAGCAACAAGTATGAAGGATCTAGGCAGAACACGGTGTAAACAATGTTGCCTGTCACCCCAGTGTAGACATGAATAAATAAGAACCCTTCTTCTTTCAGAAGTGTCCCTGTTCAGATAATAAATATCATGTTCTTCCTAGGATCT
>NW_011482295.1:17617-18107 GCF_000754665.1 Bison bison bison
CATAAATGTAGTATACCTCTTTATGATAGTTAATTTTTATCTCAACTAGGCTGGGCAAAGTGATGCCCAGATAGTTGGTAAAAACCTTATTTCTAGGTGTGTCTGTCAGGGTGTTTCAGGATATGATTAAAGTAAAGTCTGAGTAAAGAGGTCCTCCCCCACCAATGTGGGCAGGTACCATCCAAGCTATTGGGGGCCCAGATAGAACAGAAGGGCAGAGAAAGGGCGAATTTTCTCTCTTCTGGGGCTGGGACTTCCATTTGCTTCTGCCCTCCAACCTTGGAGTTCCTGGTTTCAGACTTTCAGACTCCAGGAATCATACCAGTCTGGTCCCTAACTCCACGCTCAACCCTGCTGTCAGCCTTTTGAACTTGGACTAAATTATACCACTCATTTTTCTGATTCTCCATCTGTAAACAGCCCATTGTGGAATCTTTTTGCTTCCATAACCACATGAGTCAGCTTCTATAACAAATCTCCTTTCATACAC
>NW_011482296.1:0-729 GCF_000754665.1 Bison bison bison
GTACTTTGGCCACCATATATGAAGAACCAACTCACTAGTAAAGACCCTCGTGCTGAAAAGATTGAAGGCAGAAGAAGAGGGCAGCAGAGGATGAGATGTTTTGATAGCATCACCAGCTCAATGGACATGAATTTGAGCACACTCTGATAGTGGAGGAAAGAAGACCCTGGCATGCTGCAGTCCATGGGGTCGCAAAGAGTCAGACATGACTTAGTGACTGAACAACAATAACTACAACCAGAAATAAGGTTACAGTAAGAAAAATAATTTGCCTTTCCTCACTTTCAGTTTTATCACTCCTCACACCAAAATCACCTATAAATACATTTTGTCTCTATATAAATGTCATACTGTAACAACTACCAGAGATCATGTAAATGTTTTCTTCTCTTTGGAAAGTGCTGATGAGATGTTATACACTGGTAAAGATCAAGTTCAAAGCATCTTAAACTTTTAAACCAAAAGATAATAAAGAAAATAAATTCACCAAAAGCATATGCAAATGACCAAGCTAAGAGGCCACACACATCACTTAAAACACAGATAAAAAGACAAATAAAAATTTCAGGGAAATAAATTAAAGTTAGAATAGTATTTCATGATCTCAGCACTTGGTTTATCTTACTTTCTTAGTTCACTAGAGGTTTCAGAAACCAACTGCCTCAAAGTCCATATTCCCTCTGAGAATATCATTGCTGTATCTTACACTGGCTTCTTAGAGTAGAGCAT
>NW_011482296.1:4215-4686 GCF_000754665.1 Bison bison bison
TAATCACGATGGTGTGATCACTCACCTAGAGCCAGATATCCTGGAATGTGAATTTAAGTGGGCCTTAGAATGCATCGCTACGAAAAAAGCTAGTGGAGGTGTTGGAATTCCAGTTGAGATATTTCAAATCCTGAAAGATGATGCTGTGAAAGTGCTGTAGTCAATATGTCAGCAAGTTTGGAAAACTCAACATTGGCCACAGGACTGGAAAAGTTCAGTTTTAGTGTATATAGTTAAATTCTAACTAGGATTGAAAATTGAATACCAAATTTATAGTGTACAGTAGTTCTCAAACATTTTATCCTGAAACCCTTTTACACTCTTAAAACATACACTTATTGACATATATAATATTATACATTAAAATTTCAAATTTTAAAATAAATATATCATTTCATTTAAAATAATAACAAAGCATTTACCAAATTGATAAAAACATGTTTTATAAATATATCTATCATTATACAAATA
>NW_011482296.1:4786-6263 GCF_000754665.1 Bison bison bison
GATTCTTTACCAGCCAAGCTATCAGAGAATGCCAAGAATACTGGAATGGGTAGCCTATCCATTCTTCATTGAATGTTCCCGACCCAGGAATCAAACTGGGGTCTTCTGCATTGCAGGTGGATTCTTTACCAACTGAGATTTCAGGGAAGCCTATTTGGTTGAAACACAAATAGGAATTATGACCTCATAGAGTTTTTTTTTTTTTAAAGGAACATTTTAATAATACTTTACAGATGATTATGAATATCTATCTTTGATATTATATCAAAATTCCAAAGTGGTAGTTTCTTAAAATGGCACTTACAATGCAGAATCAGATCATATCAGTTCAGTTCAGTTAAGTCGCTCAGTCGTGTCCGACTCTGCGACCCCATGAATTGCAGCACACCAGGCCTCCCTGTCCATCACCAACTCAGATCATATGGCTAACATTAAAATCAATTAGTCTGTTTTTGCATCCATTCATCCCTTTGCAATATCATGGATTGTTCATTTGCGAAATAGTAGTTCACTGAGTTATGCAAAACATTCAAATGCTGACATATCATTATATGATATCAAAAACTCACATTCAGGAGCACCATCACCAGTCTCATAAGTCTTTAGATACTGAGAAGCTTTTGAGCTCACAGTAGTAGGTATATTTTCCAAATTTCTAATTTTCACTTGAAAGTTTAAATTTTATTTTTGAGAAAAAGTAAATTAAGTTACTTTCCTTAAAATCACAGGGTTATTTTGTTCATTTTTGACAAAATGTCTGTCAAATACCCATGACTAAATGAACATAGTTGTTCTGCCAGTTGCTTAAGTAAAAATAGTGATCCTCAAGAAAAGTCACTAGTTGAGCTCACAGCAATAACAATTATATAATCACTTTCCTCTAAATAATTATTTAATTTCAGTATTGAAACTAAGGGTCTTTTGAACTTCTAAACTTGTCACACAAAATATTTTTTAAAAATGTATTCTAGAATTGAGTTTTTTAATGAATATTTTTTAACTTTTAATCAAAAATATTCTTCAGTGAAGCTATTTGTTGCTTTTTATCCCCTGACTCTGATGTTGGGAGAGATTGAAGGCAGGAGGAGAAGGGGACAACGGAGGATGAGATGGTTGGATGGCATCACTGACTCGATGGACATGAGTTTGAGCAAGATCCGAGAGTTGGTGATGGACAGGGAAGCCTGGCCTGCTGCAGTCCATGGGGTCACAAAGAGGCTTAAATGGCTGAGCAACTGAACTGAACTAAACTGAAATCATATAAACTTTGAGGCCACTGATTAAGGCACCAAGAGTTATATCAGAATTACTTTTGCATTCTCAGTGCAAATGTCAACCCAGTAGAAAGTAAAAAGTAAAATAATGTCAATATTTTTATGAAAATCATTTAGATATTGCGAGCCCTGAAAGAATCACACTTGGGGAAGTGGACCTACACAAAGTGTATTAGTTTTCTGTTACTGATGTAACAAATTAC
>NW_011482296.1:6363-6729 GCF_000754665.1 Bison bison bison
TTACTAAAATAATAGCAGGTTAAAACAAAAAAATTTATTATCTTAAAGCTTCGGCATGTCAGAAGCCTGGGTGAATACACTTAGATTCTTAGTCCAGAGTCTCACAGTGCTGAAAGCGAGGTATCAGTAAGGCTGAGGTCGAATCCAAAACATGTAGGGAAGAATGAGTTTTCATGATCATTTAAGCTGTTGGCAGAATTCAGTTACTTTTTGTTGTAGAACTTACTTGCAGGTTAATAGCTGTGGTCAGTCTTGCTCCTAAAAGCTGTTCACATTCATTCTCAGGTCTTCCATGTGATCTCTCTAGCAACAGAAAACTGAATAACTCTTACTCAGGAGTCAGGCATATCTCTGACTCAAGCCAGA
>NW_011482296.1:8738-10218 GCF_000754665.1 Bison bison bison
ATGTCCGATCTCATTACAGTATCAACTAAAAGTCCAGAATCCCAGAGGAGAGGTTCTAGATGGCAATGTAGGGAGACCGTGAACTAACCTCCTCCCATGGACATAACAAATTTATAGGTACATGTGGCATAATATCCAGAGAACGCAATGGCACCCCACTCCAGTACTCTTGCCTGGAAAATCCCATGGATGGAGGAGCCTGGTGGGCTACCGTCCATGGGGTCGCTGAGTCGACACGACTGAGAGACTTCACTTTCACTTTTCACTTTCATGCATTGGAGAAGGAAATGGCAACCCACTCCAGTGTTCTTGCCTGGAGAATCCCAGGGATGGGTGAGCCTGGTGGGCTGCAGTCTATGGGGTCACAGAGAATCGGACATGACTGAAGCAACTTAGCAGCAGCAGCAGCAGTGTGCCATAATTTCAGAGAAGGCAATGACTCCCCCCTCCAGTACTCTTGCCTGGAAAACTCCATGGATGGGCGAGCCTGTTGGGTTGCAGTCCATGGGGTCGCTAAGAGTCAGACACGACTGAGCAACTTCACTTTTACTTTTCACTTTCATGCATTGGAGAAGGAAATGACAACTTACTCCAGTGTTCTTGCCTGGAGAATCCCAGAGACGGGGGATCCTGGTAGTCTGCCTTCTATGGGGTTGTACAGAGCTGGACATGACTGAAGCTCTTAGCAGCAGCAGCAGCAGAAGCATGGCATAATTTTCTTTTGAGAAGAATCTGATGACTAGGTGAACAGCACTTTCCTAAAAGATAAAGGAGACACATTGAGATGGGTAGGAGAAGAATAGACATAGTCTTGCCCAGGGACTTCCCCCAAAAAAGCAATGGCCCACAATATGAAGGGATTCCCTCAAAATACAAAACTTTCACTCCAGGAGTGAAGAGATTCTGCCCTACATCAAACATAATTATCCTTGGATCTGGCACCAGA
This sequence comes from Bison bison bison, assembly GCF_000754665.1. Lineage (NCBI taxonomy): Eukaryota > Metazoa > Chordata > Mammalia > Artiodactyla > Bovidae > Bison > Bison bison. Next base: position 9,685 of record NW_011482296.1, read on the forward strand.
AAAAGAGGCCCTTCTGGTTTTCAAAATCAGTGGAGACTGAGTCCATAAGAAGCACAGAACTGTGGGGAACAGAGAACCTACTTTTAAAGGGCTCATGTACACACACATTCACCCAGATATCCAGTGCTAAGGCATCATTTTGAAAGCACCTAGACCATAATAAGTGGGAGAGACCCACTTACTGAAATTAAAGCAGCTACTGGATAGTCAACAGGCTCCTGGAACTCTCTTGACTTTTTCCAGGGATGGAAGCACTGGCAGGCACCATCTTTACATCTTATTCTAATTTCCTGATGGAGCTTGTGGGCACCATTTTTGATGTCCTCCCACTAGCCTACTAACACCAGTTGATATGCTCCTGCCCATTCCACACCACAACCGTCTAGGAAAGCACCCAGAGTTCCCACCCACTTGGTACAGCAGTTATGCCATAACCAGGCTAGGGAAGCACACTGTGCACTGTTCTCCCCACATAGCAGTTATGCTATAACTGGCACAGGAATAGTCCCTGAGATCCCACACACCCTGCACAGT
>NW_011482296.1:10318-12264 GCF_000754665.1 Bison bison bison
TTGCACAGATGCTGCATGGTAACCAGGACAGATGAAAAACCTGAGCCTCTGCCTACCCCCTGCAGAAGCAATGCCAAAACAAAGCTGTGTAAGCACACTGCATCCCACCTTCCCCAGACAGCAGCTGCATTGCAACAAGGTCATGAGAGCACCCTGAGCCTTACCTATCCTAAAGCAGCAGCTGTGCCACAATCAAACCAAGCAATTATGTAAAATACAATCTTCCCCACAGAGTAGCCATGATGCAACCAGGCTGCAAAACACCCTGTTCCCCATCTACCCCACACCACATTAGCTGTACCACAACAGAGCTGGGCAAGTGCATCATATCATATTCTGATCTCCCTGTGCAATATCCACAGTGTGACCATAGCCAGTGTGTGCATGCAGCTCAAATGAGGGACATCCCTTGAGTGTCTGGATATAGTGACCAAGGGACATTATGCTTTTAGGCCCCATAGATCATCTCCTATATAAGAACACTCCTTTAAGTCTAAAAAAGATAGCTGTTTCACCAAGTATATAGACAAACAAAAAGTCAGGCAAAATGAAAAGAGAAATATGTTCCAAACCAAATAATAAGACAAATCCCCAGAAAAAGACTTGAATGAAATGGAGATAAGCAAACTCTCTGATAAATAGCACAAAATAATAGTCACAAAAAGGCTCACTGAACTTGAGAGAAGAAGTGATGGACACAGTGATAACTTAAAAAAAAAAAAAAAGTACCAACAGAAGTTACAATTGAACTGAAAAATATACTTGAGGAGTTCAACAGTAAACTTGATGAAGCAGAAAAACACATTGGTGAGCTTGAAGACAAAGCAATAGAAATTACCCAGACAGAGCAATAAGTTGAAAAAGTAATTTTAAAAAGAGATGACATCTTAAGGAACTTCTGGGATAGCATCAAGAAGAGGAACTTCACATTATAGGGATCCAAGGAGAGAAAGGGCCACAAAAAAAATTTTTTTTTGAAAAAAAAAAAAAATGACTGAAAACTTTCCCACTCTGGGGAAGGAAATATACATACAGGTCCAGGAAGTCCAGGGAGTTCCAAGTAAACCCAAACAGGACCATGACAACTTATCACTTATAAGAGTATAAATATAAGAGAAACCACATAAGGATATTATCAGATTTTTCAGGAGAAACTTAACAGGACAAAAGGGAATGGCATGACATATTCAAAGAAATGACAGAAAAGAAAAATTTCAACCAAGAATTCTCTACCTAGAAAGGTTATCATTGAGAATTGAAGGAGAGATCAAGACTTTTATAGATAAGTAAAATCTAAAGGAATTCACCATGATTAAACCAGGTTTACAAGAAACTTTAAAGATGCTGCTCCAAGCTAAAAAGAAAAGGCACTAGTTGATAATAAGAGAACTTACAAAAGTGAAAATTTCACCTAAAATGTAAATATATAACAAAGGTAATGGATCAATCATTTATAAAGCAAGTATGAAGCCTAAAACACAAAAGTAGTAATTAATTTCAGTTTTAGGTTTCATACTTGCTTTATAAATGACTGATCCATTACCTTTGTTATATATTTACATTTTAAGTGAAATTTAAGTTTTCTTACTATCAACTAGTGTACACATACTTAAAACTTTTCATAAAAAATATAAAATATATATAGAGAGAGTAAAAATGCAAAGTTTGGGAATGTGTTCAAAGTTCCTGTCAACTTAAAAGAGACTAACATATACGTAGAATATTATATGTGAACCTCATAGTAACCACACACAAAAAAGTAGTAAAATACAAAAGAAAATGAGAAGGGAAATTAAGCACAACAATAAAGAAAGCCGAAAAACCATAAAAGAAGAAAGATAAGACAAAAGAAACAGAAAAGAGCTACAAAAACAGCCAGACACAGTTAACATAATGAGAATAAGTACATACATATTAATAATTACTTTAAATGAAAATGTGTTTAA
>NW_011482296.1:13335-15129 GCF_000754665.1 Bison bison bison
AAATGTTATTTAGTCACTAAGTCGTGAATAATTCTTATGCAACCTCATGGACTGTAGCCCACCAGGCTTCTCTGTCCATGAGATTTCCCAGGCAAGACTACTGAAGTGGGTGGCCATTTTGTTTTTAAAGCAACCTTCCTGACCCAGGGATTGAAATATTTTCTGCTTGGCTGGCAGATTATTTACCACTGAGCCACCAGGGAAGCCCCAAAAGAAAATAGAAATACCAATAAAATTAAAAGCTAATTCACTGAGAATATATACACAATATACAAGTCTTTAGCTAGACTAATTAAGAAAAAAAAGTGAGAGGGCTCAAATAAAAATGAGAAGTCCCAACTGATATCACAGAAAAACAAAGGGTCATAAGAAAATACTAGAAACAATTGTACATCAATAAATTAGAAAACACGAAACAGAGAACTCTTGTAAATATAAAATCCATAAAGAAATAAAACTTCAATAAATTAATTACTAATAGGGAGATTAAATCATTAATCAAAAGTATCTCAACAAACAAAAGTCCAGGACCAAAGGGTCTCACTTTTGAATTCTTCCAAATATTTAAGATTTAATACCTATCCTTAAACTCCTCCAGGATATTAAAGAGGAGTGAACCTTTCCAAACTCATTGTATAAGGAGAGCATAACACTGATACCAAAACCAGACAAGGACACCACGAATGAAGAAAACTACAGGCTAATATCCCTGATGAATACATACAAAAATGATCAATAAAATATTAGTAAATAATTTCCATGGAGATTGGTTGAAGACAGCAGAGCAGAAGAATGTGCACTCACTTCCTCATGTAAGAGCAACAAAATCACAACGAATTGTTTAAAAACCATCCAGGAAGATGATGGAACACACCAAAAAAAGATATCCCATGTCCAAAGACCAATGGAAGCCACAATGAGATAGTAGGAGAGGCACAATCACAATAAAATCAAATCACGTACACACTGGGCAGGGAACACACAAACTAGAGCACAATTTACCACAAAAGTTCTCCCATTGTTGTGAAAGTTCTGAGACCTACATCAGGCTTCCCAGCTTGAGATACAGCAATGGGACCAGATTCCAAAGGGAATCTGACTTTGAAGGCCAGTGAGATTGAACTATGGGATTTCCACAGGATTAGGGGAAACAGAAACAAGGGATCAAATTGCCAACATCTGCTGGATCATCAAAAAAGTGACAGAGTTCCAGAAAAACATCTACTTCTGCTTTACTGACTATGCCAAAGCCTTTGAATGTGTGGATCACAAAAAACTGTGGAAAATTCTGAAAGAGATAGGAATGCCAGACCACATGACCTGCCCCCCTGAGAAATCAGTATGCAGGTCAAGGAGCAACAGTTAGAACTGGACATGGAACAACAGCCTGGTTCCTAATAGGGAAAGGAGTATATCAAGGCTGTATATTGTCGTCCTGCTTATTTAACTTATATACAGAGTACATGATGAGAAATGCTGGGCTGTATGAAGCGCAAACTGGAATCAAGATTGCTGGGAGAAATATCAATAACCTCAGATACGCAGATGACACCATTCTTATGGCATAAAGCAAAGAACTAGAGAGTCTCTTGATGAAAGTGAAAGAAGAGAGTGAAAAAGTTGGATTAAAACTCAACATTCAGAAAACTAAGATCATGGCATCTGGTCCCATCACTTCATGTCAAATAGGTGGGGAAATAAGAGAAACAGTGAGAGAATTATTTTGGGGGGCTCCAAAATCTTTGCTGATGTTGACTGCAGCCATGAAATTGAAAGACGCTAGCTCCTTGGAAG
>NW_011482296.1:15314-15543 GCF_000754665.1 Bison bison bison
AGGGTTGATTTCCTTTCAGAGGGACTGGTTGGATCTCTTTGCAGTTCAAGGGACTCTCAGAAGTTTTCTCCAACACCACAGTTCAAGAGCATCAATTCGTCGGCGCTCTGCTTTCTTTATAGTCCAACTCTCACATCCATACATGACTACTGGAAAAACCATAGCCTTGCCTAGATGGATATTTGTAGGGAAAGTAATGTCTCTGCTTTTGAAAATGCTGTCTAGGTTC
>NW_011482296.1:17572-17889 GCF_000754665.1 Bison bison bison
CCGTTCAACTTCAGCTTCTTCAGCATTACTGGTTGGGGCATCAACTTGGATTACTGTGATATTGAATGGTTTGCCTTGGAAATGAACAGAGATCATTCTGTCGTTTTTGAGATTGCATCCAGGTACTCTGTTTCAGACTCTTTAGTTGACCATGATGGCTATTCCATTTCTTCTGAGGGATTCCTGCCGGCAGTAGTAGATATAATGGTCATCTGAGTTAAATTCACACATTCCAGTCCATTTCAGTTTGCTGATTCCTAGAATGTCGACATTCACTCTTGCCATCTCTGTTTGGCACTTCCAATTTGCCTTGATTC
>NW_011482296.1:18457-20255 GCF_000754665.1 Bison bison bison
GGTGTGGGGGTGTTGGGTATCTCCTCCCGGCCGCCGCCCCTGACCTCAGACTCTGGATATCTCCTCTTGGTCGACCCCCCCAACCTCGGACGTGGGTTAGCTCCTCTCGGCTGTTCCTGCGCCGTTGCAGTCTGTCACTAATGGACTAGGATAGAAAGCACAGAAATAAACCAGGCATCTTAAATTAATCTATGACAAAGGAGGCAGACTACACATTGTTGGAAAGACAATCTCTTCAGTAAATGATGCTGGGAAAACGACATCCCCTGGTGGCTCAGACGGTAAAGCATCTGCCTACATTGCAGGAAACCTGGGTTCAATCCCTGGGTCGGGAAGATCTCCTGGAGAAGGAAATGGTAACCCACTCCAGTATTCTTGCCTGGAAAATCCCATGGATGGAGAAGCCTGGTAGGCTACAGTCCATGGGGTCACAAAGAGTTGGACATGACTGAGAGACTTCACTTTCACTCTCATATGTTTAAAAAATGAAATTCAGTTATTCTTAACACCATACACAAAGATAAGCTCCAAATGGATTAAATATCTAAGTGTGAAACCAGACACTATAAAGCTCCTGGAGGAAAATATAGCCAGAACACCATATGACATGAATCGTCATAATGTCTTTCTTGATATGCCTCCCAGAACACTGGAAATAAAAGCAAAAATAAACAAATTGGAACTAAATAAACTTAAAAGCTTTTGCACAGCAAAGAACCGTAAACAAAACAAAAAGACAACCTACAGTATGGAAGAAAATATTTGCAAACAATATGACAGATAAGGGATTAGTCTCCAAAATTTACAAACAACTCATGAGGCCCAACTACATCAAAATAAAAAATCAAATCAAAAAATGGGCAGAAGACCTAAATGGACATTTCTCCGAAGACAACATTCAGAAGGCCAAGAGTCACATGAAAGGATGTTCAACATTGCTAATTCAAATCTACAGTGAGATATTACCTCACACCAGTCAAAATGGATGGGAGAAGGCAATGGCATCCCACTCCAGTACTCTTGCCTGGAAAATTTCATGGACGGAGGAGCCTGGTAGGTTGCAGTCCATGGGGTCACTAAGAGTCAGACATGAATGAACGACTTCACTTTCACTTTCATGAATTGGAGAAGGAAATGGCAACCCACTCCAGTGTTCTTGCCTGGAGAATCCCAGTGATGAGGGATCCTGGTGGGCTGCCATCTATGGGGTCACACAGAGTTGGACATGACTGAAGCAGCTTAGCAGCAGCAGCAGTCAAAATGAATATCATAAAAAAAATCTATAAACAATAAATTACGGAGAAAGTGTAGAGGAAAGGGAACCATCCTACACTGTGGGACTGTAAATCGTTACAGCCACTATATGGAGAACACTATAAAGGTTTTTTAAAAATCTAAAAATAACGCTACCATATGACTTTGCAGTCACACTCCTGGGCATATACCCAGACAAAAATATGGTCTGAAAGGACACATGCAGCCCAACGTTCATTGCAGAACTCTTTTCAGTAGTCAAGGCACAGAAGCAACCTAAATGTCTATCAACAGAGGAATGGATAAAGAAGATGCTGTACATATCTACATTGAAATATCACTCAGCCATTAAAAAGAATGAAATAATTTCATTTGCATCAACATGGATAGACCTAGAGATTGTCATACGGAGTGAAGTAAGTCAGACAGAGAAGGATAAATACTGTATAACATCCCTTATATGTGGAATCTAAAAAGATATACAGAGAGAATAAGATGGCAGAAGAGTAGACTGACTTGAAGTACATCTCTCTCCACAGATACA
>NW_011482297.1:0-863 GCF_000754665.1 Bison bison bison
TCCAGACTGTGGAGAACACTTAGGGAACAGAGTATTGCCTAGATCTATCTCTCTCCTTTTGATTCCCCCCTTTCTCCTCCTGCTCACCTCTATATCCTTCCTCCCTCTTCTTTTCTCTATGTAATTCCATGAACCTCTCTGAGGGTTCCAAACTGTGGCAAGCGCATAGGGAATTGTTTACTGGCTAGCTTGCTCTCTCCCCTTTTCATTCCCGCTCTTCTCCTCCTGGTCACCTCCATCTCCCTCCTCCCTCTTCTCTTCTCCATGTAACTTTGTGAACCTCTCATGGTGTCCCTCACTGTGGAGAATCTTCGCCATTAACCTAGAAGTTTTATCATCAGTGCTGTATGGATGGAGAAGTCTTGAGGCTACTAAGACTGAAAACCAGAAGTAAGACCCAAAACCTGAGAACACCAGAGAACTCCTGACTCAAGGGAACATTAATCTATAAGAGTTCATCCAAAAGCCTCCATACCTACACTGAAACCAAGCACCAACCAAGGGCCAACAAGTTCCAAAGCAAGATGTATCATCCAAATTCTTCAGCAATGCAGGAACATAGCCCTGAGGTTCAATATAGAGGCTTCCCAAAGTCACACCAAACCCATAGACATCTCAAAACTCACCACTGGACACTTCATTGCACTCCAGAGAGAAGAAATCCAGCTCCATCCACCAGAACACTGAGGCAAACTCCCCTAACCAGGAAACATTGACAAGCCACTCGTCCAACCCCACCCACAGGGAGGAAACTCCACAATAAAGAGGAACCACAAAATGCCAGAATACAGAAAGCCCACCACAAACACAGCAATCTAAACAAGATGAAAAGGGAGAGAAATACTCAGCAGGTAAAGGAACAT
>NW_011482297.1:3770-4261 GCF_000754665.1 Bison bison bison
AACTTGCCTGACAAGTTTACTCGGACTCCTACAGCTATGCATAAGATTGTTTACAGTCTCCCAACCGCGAGAGGCATGGGAAGCTTAAGATATTCAAATAGTATAGAGCCTCTCAGGGAGTTAGAAATTGTTAGAATAGAACTAGTAGAGGATTTCATTGTTGAGCCAATGCTTGCTGCCAAGTTTCCACATCCCCTATATTGTATCCTTGGAAGTATATTAATTAATATAGTTGGTATTTGGAAAAATTAGTAGTGGCCTTGGTGCTAACAACTTTAGACCCTTAAGGTAATAAATTATTTCCTTTGTTGTAAGCCCACTGCACCTTTGGCCTATAGGAATGCAACTTTATCTTACACCTTCGGAGGATGGCGCCAAACTTTAAAATAATTACTCTTAGAGAAAATAAGTCTTATGGTTGACAAACCTTTATCAGAGTCATAAAATGTTAACAGGCCATCTGGCCAGAAGATGATGTAAATCACCTAAAC
>NW_011482297.1:4595-5200 GCF_000754665.1 Bison bison bison
AGGAAGGAAACTATAAGCAAAGTGAAAAGACAGCCTTTAGAATGGGAGAAAATAATAGCAAACGAAGCAACTGACAAAGAGTTAATCTCAAAAATATACAAGCAACACCTGCAGCTCAATTCCAGAAAAATAAATGACCCAATGAAAAAATAGGCCAAAGAACTAAACTGACATTTCTCCAAAGAAGACATACAGATGGCTAACAAACACGTGAAAAGATGCTGAACATCACTCAAATGTAAATCAAAACCACAATGAGGTACCATCTCACGCCGGTCAGAATGGCTGATATCCAAAGATCTACAAACAATTAATGCTGGAGAGGGTGTGGAGAAAAGGGAATCCTCTTACACTGTTGGTGGGAATGCAAACTAGCACAGCCATTATGGAGAACAGTGTGGCAATTCCTTAAAAAACTGGAAATAGAACTGCCATATGACCCAGCAATCCTATTGCTGGGCATACACACCAAGGAAACCAGAATGAAAGTGACACATGTACCCCAGTGTTCATCGCAGCACTGTTTGCAATAGCCAGGACGTGGAACCAACCTAGATGTCCATCAGCAGATGAATGGATAAGAAAGCAGTGGTACATATACACAA
>NW_011482297.1:5328-5685 GCF_000754665.1 Bison bison bison
TTAATAAATAAATAAAATTGGTCTTTTGAAACAACTAAGGCAGTAGTGTCTTAAAAGATTCCTGTTATATCTAGAAGTAAAGTACAGGACAAAAAAGAAAGAAAAAGCAAGAAGTAATAAATGGAGATTAACTGTAGGCACTTTCCTGTTGTGGTAAGAGTATTAGCTTAAGTTAGACTGTAGCTTCCCTTGTGGCTCAGCTGGTAAAGAATCTGCCTGCAATTCGGGAGACCTGGGTTCAATCCCTGGGTAGGGAAGACTCCCTGGAGAAGGGAAAGACTACCCACTCCACTATTCTGGCCTGGAGAATTCCATGGAAGTGTCCATGGGTCGCAAAATGTCGGAGTAACTGAGCGA
>NW_011482297.1:5785-6246 GCF_000754665.1 Bison bison bison
AAAGAATACATTTGAATCAGTTCTAATGAGGTGGATGAAATTGGAGCCTATTATACAGAGTGAAATAAGTCAGAAAGAAAAACATCAATACAGTATACTAATGCATAGATATGGAATTTAGAAAGATGGTAATGATAACCCTATATGAGAGACAGCAAAAGAGACACAGATGTATAGAACAGTCTTTTGGGAGAAGGCGAGGTGGGATGATCTGAGAGAATAACATTGAAACATGTATATTATCATATTTGTAACAGATCACCAGTCCAGGTTCGATGCATGAGACAGGGTACTCAGGACTGGTGCACTGAGATAACCATGAAGGATGGGATGTGGAGGGAGGTAGGAGGGGGGTTCAGGATGGGGAACACATGTAAACCCATGGCTGATTCATGTCAGTGTATGGCAAAAACAACTACAATATTGTAAAGTAATTAGACTCCAATTAAATAAATTTAATA
>NW_011482297.1:6967-8866 GCF_000754665.1 Bison bison bison
AAAACAGTGCTCTGATTTCTAGAGTCATGGATTACTTCTGCCTCTTGATTTTACTGAAAAGTCTAACCATCTGTTATATATTCAGGGATACATACAGTCAATCCATACTATTGACAGATTCATATTTGTGAGTTTGCCTCCTCACTAAAATTTATTTGTTAAATCCAAAATCAACACTTGTTGTACTTTCCTAGTCATTCACAGTGATGTATGAAGTGGCAGAAAATTTGAGTTGCTTGACACCCATGTTCCTAGTTGAGGGCAAAGAAGGGAATTCTCTGCTTTTGTTTCAGCTCTAATACTGTAAACAAGCATCTTTTTTTCAGTCTATTTAGTAGCACATTTTTCACCTTCTCATGCTTTTTCTTGGTGATTTCACTGTTTTATAATAGCCCCCAAGTGTAGTGCTGAGGTGCTGTCTTGTGTTCTTAAGTGAAATAATTCTGAGATGTATCTTAAGGAGAAAATATGTGTGTTAAATAAACTTCATTCAGGGATGAGTTATAGTACTGTTGGCTGTGAGTTCAATGTTAATTAATCAACACTATATATTAAATAAGATGTCTTTATAGAGAAACACACATAAAACATTGTTATGTATTGATCTGTTGACAAAATTGTTTTGAGCTGAGGCTGACAGGAAACTAAACTTGTGTTCCCTCTAGGAGCAATAGCTCAATATTTGCTAATTCAGTGCTCACGGTTACTTTATAGAACATAACTGCTACACATAACAAAAATTGACTCTATGATAAATATTTATCTCAGTCTATGGCTCGACTCTTTATTACTTTAACCATATCTTTTGATGAGAAGAATTCTTAAATTTTGATGAAACCCAGTTGATCAATTTTCTTTTACAGCTAATCACTTTTTGTATCTTTTTAAGGCAAAATGTGCTTCCCTAAGGTTAAAAAAATATTGTTTTTTCTTTTCTTCAAAATCTGTATAGATTCTAGATTTTATATTTATGTCCCTGATCATATAAAAAGAATTGGGGCCTTTCTGTGAATTAAGGGTTGTGGTTCATTTTACCATTCAGATACCAATTGTTCCAGTACCATCTGTTGAAAAGCTTTCTATTTTGCATTTAATTTCATTGGAATTTATCTCAACAATCAAATACATACTTTAGTTTGGGTCTATATATGGAGTCCCTCTTCTGTTCCATTGATCTATTTGTCTGTATTCATGCTAATAATGGACTGAAATGTCTTTGACAAAAATCACTCTCCATTCTTCAGAAGCTTTTGAGAAATTAGAAATGGATGTATAGTTCCTATTTCCTTAAATTCTAAGTATATATACTCAGTTGCCCCTTGAATAATACATGGGCTAAGGGTGCCAACCTTCTGCACAGTCAAAAAAATCTGGGTATAATTTATAGTTGGCCCACTGTATCCATGGTTCCTCCGTATCTGTGGTTCAGCATCTGTGCATTCAACAAATCATGCATTGTGTAGTACTATAGTATTTACTCTTGAAAACAGTACATAAATAAGTGGACCTGAGCAATTCAAACCTGTGTTATTCAAGTGTCAACTGTATACACACACACACACATAATTTAATAAGGAACTATTAGAGGGATTCCCATAAGGCAATGATGCCCAATTAACATGTTCTGGAAGTGTTAACTAGTGAAATTAGTCAGGAGAAATTAGAAGCCCAAGACTTGCGGGGAAAAAAAGAAGAAATGTAACTATATTTATTATGAAATGGCAAATAGTACTTCTGGAAAATCCTAGAAAATCTATATTAAGATTATAAAATAGTTTTGCATGGTAGTAGTATACAAAATTAACATGGAAAAGCAATAACCATTATGTTCACAAATTATAACCAACTAGAATTGGTAAAGAATCTGCCTGCAATGAAGGAGACCTGGGTTTGATCCCT
>NW_011482297.1:9481-11214 GCF_000754665.1 Bison bison bison
TATTTAATAAATGATGTTGGGAAAATGGATAGTCATTTGGACAAAAGAATATAATTCCTTCTATTTCTCTCATTGGACACAGCATAAATTTCAAATGAATAAGGGCTGAAAATAAGAAAAAAAGCACTATGCAACAAATAGGATAAAACATGTCAGACAAGAGCAAATGTGTCAATGAAGTGGAGTGAAGTTGCTCAGTTATGTCTCACTCTTTGCGACCCCGTGGACTGTAGCCTACCAGGCTCCTCCGACCATAGAATTTTCCAGGCAAGAGTACTGGAGTGGGGTGCCATTTCCTTCTCCAGGGGATCTTCCCAACCCAGAGATCAAACCCAGGTCTCCTGCATTACAGGCAGATACTTAGGTGTCTGAACCACCTAAGGAAATAATGTGTCAATAGTTACAGTAAATGTAAAAACAACTAAGCTATGTAACAGGCAGAGATTTTGAGACTAGATAAGGCAAACTACGTGACAAGAAACACCTTATATATAAAAGCACAGTTTGAATGTAGAATGTAGGAAAGTTGATTAAGTTCACTTTTTGTAATGGATTCTTATTCATTTAGATACACAATTCAGAGAACCTTTTTCCCACAGAGTCTTTCTTGGTTTGGACTTCCCTTGTTTCTCAGCGAAGAATCTGCCTGCAATGTGGGAGACATGGGTTTGATCCCTAGCTTGGTTGGGAAGATCCCCCGGAGAAGGGAAAGGCTACCCACACCAGTATTCTGGCCTGGAGAATCCCATGGACTGTGTAGTCCATGTGGTCGCAGAGAGTTGGACACGACTGAAGCGACTTAGCAGCAGCAGTATTCCATACAACCACATGGACTACACAGTCCATGGGATTCTCCAGGCAAGAATACTGGAGTGGGTTACCATTGCCCTAGTCTTACTACTTTTCTCTCTTTTTCTGTCTCCAATACCAGATAATGAGCTCATTGAAAGTAGGATGTTTGTCCAACTTGTATTTTTTTATTTATACCTTTACTATTTCACTTTCCCACTGGCTTGACACATGGTAGGTGCTTAATAGGTATTTTTTGAAAAATCTGTATATGCTGTCAGGATCAGAAAGAGAAGTCTACTTCTTATCTCTTCTTTGCTTTTCATGTTCTGTATGTGGGAGAAACATTTGATTGGCTAGCTGGAAGGAGATAATTGTGTTTGCTCTATTTTAATTATACCTCATTAGAAAATAGTATAACATAAATGGAGTTGTCTCTCTTCTGCAAATGGGGACATATCAGTGTTTACATCCCATTAAGCTTTATAAAATCTTGTCACATCGTATAATGTGACAAGCAAGAGAAGTTCATAGCTTAACCACTGGAATTGTTTGAATTGTCTTTTTTTGTGGGATTACAGCATTTTTATTACAAGATTATAGGAGACAAGTGACCTTTTATTTCAGAGTCACTGAAAGGTGTTTCCCACTGTGCAAATATGTGGTTGAAGGTCAATATCTTTCCATTTGTGTGTAATGGTAAAATATGCATCTTCCATGTGCCTACCTTTCAAAACACAGTTTTCTGCAAAATGTAAGATGCTTCTTTTCAAGGGATATTCGCATCAGTTTTCTGTAGTGATTCAGAATTTCTAATTCTAGGCTCAGTATGGCTTATATAACCATAGACGTAGAGAAGTAGGCTTCTCTATAAGCTACTAATGTCGAAAAATGGACCATGTCCTGCCTTAACCAGAGATTCAAAGAATTACTAAATTTTCACT
>NW_011482297.1:11331-12180 GCF_000754665.1 Bison bison bison
AAAGAGTCAGACATGGCTGAAAGACTAAGCATAGTACACATCACTTGGCCCATAGGATAATAATCTATTCATTAAAATATGAATACCCCAACATAGCACTGTAACAGTCCCCATAAGATAACTAGATTGTTAATCTTTAAAACAGAAAGACTGGTATTAATATGAATAACAGAATTTCTTCCATCATGATTGATATATTCTAGAGGACCTACATGAAACAGTCCCCCTCTCCCCACCTGTTTTTCATGCCTACTTAAATTTGACCCGACCAAAAGTTGACCACAAAAAACATAAACTGTCTTTAGTAAATAACTCTACTGCAAAAAAAGATACTAATATTCTGAAAACTGTTCTCAGTTACAGTTCCCATTGTCCAGGTATTTGAATGTGTTATTGCATTGAGAAACCTTACCAAAATAATATCTTCACTGGAAAGATTTCCAGGTGGTGACACAGGTACTTTTGGACATTCTAGTCCAATGCTCTCTTGCCCCTAAAGAAGTTATGCCTGTATCTACAAAGTGAGTAGAGTGGTCAGTATGAAAGTAATGAAGTTCGGTTCAGTTCAGTCGCTCAGTAGTGTCCAGCTCTTTGTGACCCCATGGAAGGCAGTAGGCCAGGCCTCCCTTTCCATCATCAACTCCTGGAGCATACTTAAACTCATGTTCATTGAGTCAGTGCTGCTATCCAACCATCTCATCCTTTGTCGTCCCCTTCCCCTCCCACCTTCAATCTTTCTGAGCATCAGGGTATTTTCAAATGAGTCAATTCTTCGCATCTGGTGGCCAAAGTATTGGAGTTTCAGCTTCAGCATCAGTCCTTCCAATGAATATTCAGGACTGATTTCTT
>NW_011482297.1:12727-13335 GCF_000754665.1 Bison bison bison
TGCCACTGTTTTCACTGTTTCTCCATCTATTTGCCATGAACTGATGGGACCAGATGCCATGAACTTAGTTTTCTGAATATTAAGTTTTAGGCCGGCTTTTTCACTCTCCTCTTTCACCTTCATCAAGAGGCTCCTTAGTTTCTCTTTGCTTTCTGCCATTAGGGTGGTGTCATCTCCATATCTGAGTTTCTTGATATTTCTCCCCGAGCAGTCTTGATTCCAGCTTGTGCTTCATCCAGCTCAGCATTTCTCATGATTTACTCTGCATATAAGTTAAATAAGCAGGGTAACAATATACAGCCTTAACATACTCCTTTCCCTATTTGGAATTAGTCTGCTGTTCCATGTACAGTTCTAACTGTTACTTCCTGACCTGCATACAGATTTCTCAAGAGGCAAGTCAGGTGGTCTGGTATTCCCATCTCTTGAAGAATTTTCAACACTTTGTTGTGATCCACATAATCAAAGGCTTTGGAATAGTCAGTAAAGCAGAAGTAGATGTTTTTCTGGAACTCTCTTGCTTTTTCCATGATCCAGCAGATGTTGGCAATTTGATCTCTGGTTCCTCTGCCTTTCCTAAATCCAGCTTGAATATCTGGAAGTTCACA
>NW_011482297.1:13552-16474 GCF_000754665.1 Bison bison bison
TCCTAAGGCTCACTTGACTTCACATTCCAGGATGTCTGGCCCTATGTGAGTGATAACACCATTGTGATTATCTGGGTCATGAAGGTCTTTCTTGTATAGTTCTTCCGTGCATTCTTGCCACCTCATCTTAGGTCTCTTAGGTCCATACCATTTCTGTCCTTTATTGAGCCCATGTTTGCATGCAATATTCCCTTGGTATCTCAATTTTTCTTGAAGAAAATTGCTTCAGGTATGAAAAGAAAATTACAGTATGAAAAGTAATGATGATGGAGCTGCAATTAAGACTTAGATGGTCAATTGTACTGTATCTTTTTAAAGATGAAAAATAGCTACAGTTAGATGACTCCTCTGGTGCTGTAATATGGTCAGTGTCATGGATAACAGAAATGTTTGACCCAAATCCTCTAAGTTCTCTGAAGTTTTATGAACTGTAACAGAAGCCATAGTAATTAGTGATTCTATCCCTATTTCATGTATATATGAATGCCTTGAATAGTTTGGTAAATGCAGATTCAGAAAATTTGTATTTTTTATCAAGCTCCCTGGGTATCCACATGTAGGTGGTATGGGAACACAGTGACAAATTTCATGACTCTCCAAGAGTCAGTCCAATAAAAATCACAACAGCCTAAAATCTGGGCTTTTTGGATTTCTTGCTTCACATACCTCACAACTTACCTTGTAATTAGCTATGAAAGAGGCAAATAGAGGGCCCATTGAAAAGGGTATTGGAATAGTAAGATTCTGGCAGAGGCTAGACTTCTGAACTAAACCTAACAGTTACAAAATGTTTTCCACTGTCCACAGAGAAAAGGGTCCAGTGGCTGTATATTTTTGGGAAATAGACCTAAGTCTATTTTTTGTCCCCACAAAGGCAAATCAATTGTTCTCCTACTGGACAGAATTTATTTGCATGTCTATGAGCAAGAGCCATTTACATGGCTATCAGTTATCTCCAAAGTACAGAATTGTAAAAAACTTAAAGGCAAAACCCATAGAATCCAAAAATTCATTTAGGCAGTATTTAGATTTCCATTGTATATACAGATTTTTTTGGTCCATTTCAAAGTTTTTCACAATCTTTCTTAACAGTGTCACCTGTAATCTTAATAATGTCATAGAAAAATCATTCTTAGTCACAAAATAAGACTGGTTTCAGTAGATTTGTCCTGTTTACATAGGTGCAGCAATGGTGTTAATTTCATATAGTCTTCCATGAGTTTGTTTTGCAAATCTAGAGACATACCTTGTTGAAAAAATTATGAAGGCCACAAAATTAGTTTCTATCTTGATATTTACATAATTAATCTCAGATTGAATTTTTAAAAGGCTCTGGTGTTCCCAAGTCTCTCTTTTGCTATTCTAATTCTAGGGGATAAATCTCAAAAACCCTCTTCACGAAATTGTATATATACTTCATATGGATTTGAGTGAATTTCTGTTTTTTCAGGGTCCTCAACATGTCTCAAGCTTCTTGGCCTAACAGAAAGACTTTTCTTAAAGCCTCTAAGTCTGGCACCCTGAAATTCAGGTAGCAAGCCAGTTTTCCTAGGAAGGTTTTATAGGCATTGACATCAAAGTTAAAGCCAAACTATTTCAATAAAAGTGATTTGTTATACATGAATTAAAGAGCATTGCTCTCCTATATGGCCTTTCAGGTAGTGCCTTGGTTGTATAATCAACTTGTTAATAATGTCCCTATAAGAAGGAAGGCAGATTCTTACTGAGCCAATGTAAGTATCAATATTGTAATGAAAAGTTAGGTGATTTGGTAAACTTTTAGTACACTTTCTGGAAAAATAAAGTGAATGTCACTCAGTTGTGTCTGATTCTTTGTGACCCCATGGACTGTAGCTTGCCAGGCTCCTCTGTCCATGGGGCTTCTCCAGGCAAGAAAGCTGGAGTGGGTAGCTATTTCCTCCTCCAGGGGATCTTCCCGACCTAGGGATCGAACCCGGGTCTCCTGCATTGCAAGCAAATTTTTTACCATCTGAGACACAAGTAAGTGAAAATGGATGTAATTTTAAAATATTTAATTTCAGATTACAAAAGCAAAATTTATGAAATTATTGTTTATTTAGTGATAGCTTTAAGAAGAAAAGGCTACATTATATACTTAGAATATAAAGCATTAAAATAGTATCAACAATATTTCAAGAAAATAGCTGCAATAAAATTTCCTTCAGTCTACATAATTAATTCTCATTCTTCTGAATCTTGGGTTGCTGTGAAGCTATCTGATTCTCTGCTAAAAAAGTCCAGGGTGTCCTAACTCAGTCTACTGGTACAACATGACAGTTGTCTAACTGATGTCAGTTTGAAAGTTGAGATATTTTTTCTTTTTCAAGTGTCAATAGTTTGAAGTATTTGGTACAGTCCTTCTTCATAAGACTGAGACTGTCCTTTGTTGAAGATAAAAACTCTGTCCTCTAGCTTATTGAAGAGCCTTCATACAAGCATCAAAACAAAGCAAAAATTATCTATAGAAAGCACACACTTAAAATCGCTGTGGTTAATGTATTATTGACAGTTTTTCAAGTGTGATATTTATTATGACATTCACAATAAGAATAATGCAACTGACAAGGAAATTTGGTTGTCTGGTGGCATATAAGACAAATGGAGTAAAATCATTAAGAAAATCAGATATAACTTGTATCCAAGTAAAATGATTAAGCCTAATTTCAAAGCAGACATGAATGCTACAACAGTAATAGTTTATTAAAATGGACAAGCCTAATATTTAGAGGGAAAAAATCTTAAGATGTAACATCAAATAAGTTTTATACCAATATCATTAATATGAATCAATTCAGTAATACTAGAGTAAGGCCTATGTGTATGCATTTTTATGAAACTCTATGGTTAAGTCTGATGTGTATCTACAGTTGGAAACTACTGCCCTTGAAAACGCTAGATTCA
>NW_011482298.1:0-364 GCF_000754665.1 Bison bison bison
GTTTTGACCCCCAGCTGGCAGTCCTGTGGTGGTGCCCCAATCCCCTCCCCTTTTTGTGCTAGAGCCCTGTCAGAGGGAGCTAAGCTGAAACAGAAGGCTTAGAAAAGATCCCCCTAAATTTGATCAGACACTACAGCAAAGAGGATCTAAGGATGGCAAGTAAGCACAAGAAAAGATGCTTAACATCATTAGCCTAGGGAGCACAAATGACAACCAGGAGACATTACTACACACCACTCAAACTGGCTAAACACAAGGTGAAAATCCAAATGGTGACAACCAAAGGCTGCGGAGAAACTGGACCATTCGTACACTGCTTCTGGGAACGTTAAAATGGTGCAGCCGCTGTGAAAACCAGTTTGGC
>NW_011482298.1:4521-5652 GCF_000754665.1 Bison bison bison
TTCCCGACCCAGGGATCGAACCTGGGTCTCCTGCATTGGAGGCAGACGCTTTAACCTCTGAGCCACCAGGAAAGCCCCAATGTTACCTCAAATCAGTCTCCTGGTTATCAGATTTATGAGAAACTGACTTTACACTGCAATTTCCTTGAGATTTGACAACACCTGGCCTTACATTCAATTTTATCCCTGAAATAAGTTTTTCTAACAACAGGTTTTTCTTAACAGCATAAAGGTCTGAGGCAGCTAACATCACTTGCCCCAGCAGAAATCACCCCAGAAGGGCAACCCAAGAACCAATGGCAAGGCCTGATGGATCCTAACTCTCATGTGTGCCTAGTACAAGGGATCTGAACATACCTATTAGCATCTTAACTCCCCTGCAGTTGTCCTACCAAGACCTAGACTTTGGAAAAGGTGATTTTTTAGAAAAAATATTTCAACCAAGCAAGATTTTACAGAACATCAAGTCATCAAAAATCTGTCATAATTTGGAGAATTTGCTTTATTTTTAAACAAGGCGTGTAAGACTTGCAAGAAAAGCCCAAGAGAAAACAAGCCTCAAAACCTAGCCAAAGAATAAAGCAGGAGGAAGAATCTTTAGCTGTAGCTCCGTTTCAATCATGACTGTCAAAAGAACCTGTTTCAGGCTTCCCTTGTGGTCCAGTGGCGAGGACTCCACGCTCCCAATGCAAGGGGCCTGGGTTTGAACCCTGGTCAGGGAACTAGATCCTACATACCACAACTCAGAGTTCACATGCTACAACTAAAGATCCTGCACACTGCAACAAAGATAGAAGATTCTGTGTGCCACAACTCAAACCCAGCACAGCCAAACCAATAATTTAAAAACCCAAGTCTCCTACAATGGCAGGCGGATTCTTTACCACGGAGCCACCAGGGGAAGCCCCTTTGCAATCCTTAGAGGATCCCAGACACAGGGCCCTCCTATAAGGACCTCTTTTGGTCCTTGATGCACAGGTTGAAAAAGGCCTGTGCCTTTTTTCATGGTAATGAAAATGAATCCCTGGCAAAGGCGGGGCAAGGGAAAACCAGACACAGAGGAGACTGGGGCTCAGGGCTGCAAGAGCCAATCATCAGGGCTGAAGAAGCATCCATCTTAAGACTGGAGGT
>NW_011482298.1:9482-10039 GCF_000754665.1 Bison bison bison
TGTGATCTCTTTGTGTGCACAGATTGAGAGGAGGAATGAGGTTGGGAAGAGCTCTCTGGTGTCTCTGCTTATAAGGACACCAATATCATCATGAGGGCCCCACCCTCATGCCCTCACCTAAACCTAATTACCTCCCAAAGGTCCCATCTCCAAATACCATCACACTGGGGGTTAGGGTTGAATTTTCGGGTGATACAGTTCAGTCAATAACTTATCTGAATAGGTTTGGATTAGTGTAAAAGGACTGTGGCACAGACAGCTATGCTCAACAAAATCTGTCTCTTCTTTCTAGTACACAGCTGGACACTTCCCAGCCTCCCTTGCATAGTTAGGTATAGCCAAGTGACTTACTTCTGGCTATCTAAATGTGGACAGATTCTTATAAAAAACTTCCCATGGATGATCCTCCATGCTCTTTTCCCTTTCTGGCTGGCCACAATGGAAATGTTAAAGATGCAATGCCATAAGACTGAAAGGGGCATACTTGCACTGGAGAATACCATGAACAAGTAACTTTACTGTGTTAAGGGAGCTGATCTGTTATGAGCAATTAGCAT
>NW_011482298.1:13838-14574 GCF_000754665.1 Bison bison bison
TCCATGGGATTCTCCAGGCAAGAATACTAGAGTGGGTAGCCATGCCCTCCTCTGAGGGATCTTCCTGACCCAGGGATTGAACCCATGTCTCCTGCATTGAAGGCGGATCCTTTACCGCTGAGCCACAGGGGAAGTCCATGTAAAAGCTTACTTGTTCACTATCATCATGGGTTTTGATAGCAAGTGGCATTCATTAGAAAATCAAATTGCCTCCTCCTCCTAATGGGTCATAGTGCTGTCACTGACCCTGCAGTGCTGAGTCACTAATGGGTTTTGGTCAAGCCCATGATCCCAGACTATTTTGTGCCCCTCTGCTGCTATCTTATCTTTCAGGCAGTGACTCAGACCAGTAAAAGAGTGAGTAAAACCATATCCAGCCTGTGTCCTAAGCTATCAGAACATCCAAATACTTAAAAACTGTTGCTTCTCAGTATCTTGTAATCACCTATACTGAAAAAGAATTGGAAAAAGACTTTATATATATGTAGTCTTTATAGTCTTTTTCAGACCACTTTGCTGTATACTTGAAACTTAACACTGTAAATCAACTATACTTCAAGAAAAGAAAAACTCAGTTCAACAACAAAAGATCACTTTCTGACACAACTGTCTGAAAACTTTCCCCAGTACATTGGGAATAATATGAATTTCAACCATACCTCTTTGCTCCTCCAGCATCAGGTGAGACAATTGTGCAGTTCCTCCACTCAGAGATGTTCTCCCTTATCCACTTGAG
>NW_011482299.1:0-311 GCF_000754665.1 Bison bison bison
TGGTGTTGCAAAGAGCTGGACATGACTGAGTGACTGGACAGCAGCAATTTTCCATTGACTCATTTTTAAAATTAGTTAATTGGTCTAGAACAATAGTTTCCAAACGTTTATTATTTATTTGTATCAGTGGAAACTTTTTTCACATAAATATTAGATAGGAGGTCAAAATATAAACATGGAGTTGCTGCTTTAGTTAAAGAGAAGATGAAGAGCTTCCAGAGACACCTGTTAGTTAAGCATTGGGCCATAGGCACTGGAAGCACAGAATTGAATCAGTGTTGTGCTAGCAAATCAGTTCTCCTAGAGAAAGT
>NW_011482299.1:3801-4413 GCF_000754665.1 Bison bison bison
AAAGTGGAAACAACCCAAATATCCATCAGCTGAAGAATGGATAAACAAAAAATGGTACGTCTATACAGTAAAATATTATGCAGTCATTAAAAAGGAATGGACTACTGATACAGGGTACTACATGATGAACCTACCTCAAAAACTTATGGTAAGTAAAAGAAGCTAGACACAAAGAGCTACATACTGTGATCCCATCTATGTGCAATGTCCAGAATAGGTAGATCTGCAGAGACACACAATTGTTCCTGGGGATGTGGGTAGAAGGGACTTGGGAGTGGCTATTAACAAGTATGGGATTTCTTTTGGGGGATGATGGAAATTTTCGTATTAGACAATGGAGATAACTATACAATATTGTGAGTATATTAGAGATCACTGTACTATACACTTTAAAATGGTGAATTTTTACGTTAGTTTATCTCAGTTTAAAAACTGCCCCCCAAAAGGCTATACAGGAGTGAATCCTGATTAATGGTTCAGTTCAGTTTAGTTCAGTCACTCAGTCGTGTCTGACTCTTTGCAACCCCATGAATCGTAGCACGCCAGGCCTCCCTGTCCATCACCAGCTCCCGGAATTCACTCAGACTCACGTCCATTGAGTCAGTGATGTCA
>NW_011482299.1:4513-5029 GCF_000754665.1 Bison bison bison
GTCAAAATCATCCAAATAATTTCCCATGTGCTTATTCCATTCTCACCAGGCATCTTTTTTTATTATAATTTGGTTTCTTATGTACATTTCCTTTTGAAAGAAAATTTGCTGACCAGAGTTTCCCAATCTTCTTTGCTATTATATTTTTCAATAAAATAAAGGATAAATTGGATTAGAATTTTGGTTTGGTTCATCCCTCTGAGGCAGATTGACTCTCCTTCCTCCTAATTTTAGTTTAGATGTGCAGGCTCAGACACTTATACAGAATTTGAGAAAACTTCATTATTCAAGGGACCCTCACGGAAAACACAGGGGCCAAAATGGTCAGGACTTTCTTGAGAGGCAGAGTGAGTGCATTAGGCCTTTACTGTCTCTAAGGGGTGGGACTCATTAGCTGTAGATTTGCAAGTTTTAAATTTCCCTCTTGCACCAAAGGAAGAAGCAGAGGGCTGGAGAGTTGTGAGTTTGAAATTTCCCACCCGCACTGAAAGAGAACGTACCATGACTGTAAACTTC
>NW_011482299.1:5129-6486 GCF_000754665.1 Bison bison bison
CAGGTCTCCTGTACTGCAGGCAGATTGTTTACTGTTTGAGTCACCAGGGAGTGAAGTGAAAGTTGCTCAGTCCTGTCCGACTGTTTGAGACCCCATGGACTATACAGTCCATGGAATTCTCCAGGCAGAGTGGCTGGCCTTTCCCCTCTCCAGGCAATCTTCCCAACCCAGGGATCGAATCCAGATCTCCCACATTGAAGGCGTATTCTTTACCAGCTGAGTCACCAGGGAAGCCCATGGCTAATTCATGTTGATATTTGGCAGAAACCAAAAAATTCTGTAAAGCAATTATCCCTCAATTAAAAAATAAATTTAAAGTTTAAAAAAAAAAATAGAGGTGGGAACAACCTACAAATACTTTAAGATTCTGGAACTTTAAACTTTCCATGTTGGTTATTTTGATTATTTTCTGTCTTTCCTTGTAAAGCTTATTATCAGAACCAGTAGCAAACAGCAGTATAGGTGAGAAAGAAGACATTTGCTCAAATAGAATTGGTACAGTTCAGTGGCTGATTGAACTTAACATGCATAGTAGTTCCTTAACTATTGAGGCAAGGTTTTAAGTCTTGGTAACTCTTGTGAGGATGACCACTAGTGCCATAGACCTTATGAGGAAAATCGGGAGAGGAAACTTTATATACTGTTATACATTGTTTAGAATATGTTTCTGCAAGCAGAATCTTGGCAAGTGTTTTTCTTAACATTTTAATTACCATAGACATCTATATGACAGAGTTAGGAATAACTGAGAGATGCAACCAAAATCATATTTTAAAAACATATTTAATCAATTATTTAAATAAATATTCCTCTTACCCAACTGGTTGATGTCTTCACCCCTTGGGTACAGTATTTTTCAAACTGGAGCGTCCAGCTCCTACACACTGGGAAGACCTAGAATTCACGTTTCCACGTGCTCAGATTTGATGCGCAGCCCTGATTTCCGGTTTGCAATGCGGGTTGGACAGTGGGCTGACCGAGGTGATCTGCTTCAGCCCCAGACCCTCGCCCTGACCCACGGCTTGTGACCCACAGCCCACCACCCACAAGCAGCGGACCGTTGACTTCGAGAATGTGTAAAGCCTTGCACATGTCTACGCCCGCCCTCCCTGGTCAATTAGAAAAGAAACCCGGATGTTTGGGGGGCGGGGGGAGAAGCTGGCGTCTACCCATGAGGCAGCGCGCTTAGTTATATACTTCTGCCCTCTTCTGAGGCACTCATTCCGCTCTGAGAGTCGCCGCGGGCCGTCGCTGTGGCTGCAGTCGCCGCCTAATGTTTTCGCGCTCCTCCCTTCCCTCCTCCTCTTTCTCCTCCTCCGAGTCCCAGTCAGGCTGACCTGCCCCGCTCGCGGTAAGT
>NW_011482299.1:8435-9140 GCF_000754665.1 Bison bison bison
TGGTTAAGGAGGAAAAGCAAGTAGACTCACCTAAAACATATAGGTAGCATTTTCCCATTTTCTTCTCCTTTATATTTTAAATATTTAAGACTTCATACCAAAACAACATTGTAAATCAGTTATACTTCAGTAAAAATTTGAAAAAAAGAATATGTATCTTTTCAACTTCTTAGTATTAAAATAGTATTATTTCCAAGTATGTTGAAAATTTGAAAAAAGTTCTGTGTTGAAGGGGTCCAAATTTCAGCTTCTCCTCTTCAACCCATTTTCATCAGTTCAGTTTTCTAGTCCAATCTAATTTTTTCAGCCTAGGGTTTTACTCCTTGGCAACAGCTTTTTTAGTGGAAAAAGAGTAGGGGAATTGATGTCTATTTCTGTACCTCCTCTTCTCTTCAATTTGTTTTCTTTATTCAAGAGAGCATTTAGAACCATACCCAAGTATTTCTGTTGTTCTTATTATACAGGGAAAATACCTAAATGATTAACAATTTTTGTAAATAGAAAATAACCCATAGTTTTAGTGACAGATAAGATATTTATTGGATATTTATATTGAAAATATGTTTTATTTCAAAAGTGCTTTTTTGAAGGTCAGAAGTATTTCACATATTCACTAAATATGTAACCCTGAATATTTTTCTTTTTGCTTCAGAGAAGGACTTAAAATATACATGATTTTCAGTCAGGTTGTTTTAAGTAGTGACT
>NW_011482299.1:9240-11037 GCF_000754665.1 Bison bison bison
ATCCCTACATACCATCTGGGTCCAATGGACTATTTTTCTTTCATCTTTTGTATTTTAAGTCATTTTAGAAATAATAGCATAAGAATAAAAAATAGTGAAACCAGTTTTATTAGATAAGTATTAATAAGACATGGTGTACTCCTTTGTATGTTCTTAGAAAAACAAAAAAAACATTTCAGAAATTGCTAAAAGTATCCAATTGTGTTTTTACTAGGACAGATCCTAAAGACATTTTCAAAAATGTAAATCGGTATTATTAGATTTTTTGTTTTTGAAAATAGTTATTTTAATTAAAAGTATTTATATGGGCATGTGATGGGCTTTTTGTTACTTTAAATAAGTTAATATATATTTAATTTTTTCCTCAGTTTCAGTTTCTAATATGGTAAGTATAAATAGATATAATCCAATAAACAAAAAGCTCATTGGAGTTGTCAGTAAGTTTTAAGAATGAAGAGTGGGCCTGAGATAAAAACTTAGAGAACTACTAATCTGGCATTCTTTATTTGTGACAATATTTTATCAGTTCTATACATGAACTAGAATTTTTGTTTCTTTTTAGTGTTTATATTCATCAACTTGTATGACTTTTAGTAAAGAAGGAAATGTTGAGCAAAATAAGGCAAATTACTGTATAATAATTTTTCATGTGCTTTATTTAATCTTCTAGTAGTGCTGCAAGAAAGGTATTACTGTTTTCATTTTACAGATAGAAGAACTAAGTTCAAAGAGATCAATTAAATATCCTATAGGTTTGACAACCAGAAAGTGGTAGACTTCAAATTCCCTCTCAGTTGTTCAGCTCCTATGTCTAGTGTTCCCATAATTGTGCTCCGTATCTTTACTTGATATTTTCCCTAGTGGTTTAGTTTTACTCCTATAAAATATGAATCAACAATATATACTTCTTGAGGTTACTTTAGAAATTAGTGATTATAGAATATCTTATGAAACTTCAATGAAGTATTTGTTACATAGTTTGGCTTTGAAAGGTCCACTGTGCACTAGTCTTTTCTCCAGGTTGTATCTTTTACATATGAATTGCGATAAAAACATCTCCTTAGAGATAAAATCTTTACTCTGAATATGATATAAAAATTACTTTGCAGAAAGTATATTTTATTAGAATGGTGGTCCATCTCAAAAGCTAATGTTAAAATGTTTTAAAATATAGACAAGCTTTGCAAAATATTATGCTAATGATTTTAAATCTTAATGTCAAGTAGCTGTTTTCTACATATAGATGAATTATGAAAGTAAACTGAGACAAAAGTTGAAAACTTAAATTAGGGAAGAAATATTAAAATTATTAAAGAATAAAAAAAAATTATTAAAGATCTGCTCAAAAATGTACATAGACTCAAAATATACCTGTGTTCAGGCTTTCAAAAAATAACTTCCACAATATAAAAACTTGGACAAAGACAAGATGATGAGTCTATGTTTTTCTTCTAAATTATATATAATTTGTTCCTAAGACCTGGTTTGAGAGTTTGAATTGTTTCTAGGTGCCAGTAAAGTTGTCTAATAAACCAAGGTATAATACAGTGTTTCTTGGATTTGAGTACAGTACCAATTAATTCCTATTATAAGGAAAACATTTTCACAGATACCCTCTTACTTAAAATATTTAAAAAATCTTAGAATTCTTGTACAGCCATAAAATAATCAGGACTGCAAAATCAGTGCTATTCAAATCAACCTTACAACATTGAATAATACACTTTGATGAAACAATGTCACTGACTACTTCAATTGAGTTTTTCACACCCATAATTCCTATCTATCTAGGCAGTA
>NW_011482299.1:14456-15000 GCF_000754665.1 Bison bison bison
CCTCAGAACTAGGGATTCACTAGAGAATTTTATAATGGTAATTCAGACATTTCTACCAGTTACTTCTTCTGGAGTTAGTGTTTTTTTTCCTTTGATCTAATGATTAAAGGAAATGATTTGGAATTGGAAGAAGCAAGAAAGCTTGCTTTTGCTAGTCTGAGGATAAAGAAATATGTGGAGACTCAGTTAACTGTTTATCTTAATACTTTAGATTATTGATGTTTAAGTTTTAACTTTTTTAAATAGCTGAAAATTTTTTAAGCATACTTATCTTGTATGTAAAAAATATGGTATGTGCATGAGATTTCAGAACAGAAGTTACTGTTTTAAAAAACCAATTTAAATGTTTTTTGAAAATGTTTAAATATTTTAAAAAGCCAAAAGAAACATAGACATTAGGTCATAAACTTGTGAAAGTAAGTACTATGATTTATCTATCAATATTTCCCCTTGAATTGAGCACATTATATTGAGTGCAGAAGGCAATGAGTAATTTTTTAATGAATTAATCTATGATAATAAAATGTGTCCAACTAGTTTTCTG
>NW_011482300.1:0-456 GCF_000754665.1 Bison bison bison
CCAACTTTTTCACTCTTCTCTTTCACTTTCATCAAGAGGCTTTTTAGTTCCTCTTCACTTTCTGCCATAAGGGTGGTGTCATCTGCATATCTGAGGTGATTGATATTTCTCCTGGCAGTCCTGATTCCAGCTTGTGTTTCTTCCAGCCCAGCGTTTCTCATGATATACTCTGCATAGAAGTTAAATGAGCAGGGTGACAATATAGAGCCTCGAAGTACTCCTTTTCCTATTTGGAACCGGTCTGTTGTTCCATGTCTGGTTCTAACTGATGCTTCCTCACCTGCATATAGGTTTCTCAAGAGGCAGGTCAGGTGGTCTGGTATTCCTATCTCTTTCAGAATTTTCCACAGTTTATTGTGATCCACACAGTCAAAGGCTTTGGCATAGTCAATAAAGCAGGAATAGATGTTTTTCTGGAACTCTCTTCCTTTTTTGATGATCCAGCGGATGTTGGCA
>NW_011482300.1:4411-5297 GCF_000754665.1 Bison bison bison
CCTGTTACCATGGTCCTGGTCTGAGAGATGATTAACCTTCACTACAGCAAATACTGATAGCAATATTCCCCAAAACAATGTGTACCACTATCCTTAAAGGAATTGTAAGAAAATAAAAGTTCCTTGGGGATCACCAGGAAAGCCTAGTCATCCTACTCGGACTCCTGCTAATAGAGCCCATTTACCTAATGTCAGGATTTGGCCCACTCATACTCTTCCAGCATAGGACAATGAAACCACTAGTTGTATGAAATGTGTAGATTGTTTATTCATCTTCATATCATTCAGTTTTTATATTTCTAGGGAGTGAAGACAATTAAACACAAGAGCAATTTTATAGGTTTATCAGGGCACTGATGTCATCTGGGGATAGCATACTTCACTTACGAATCATGTGTGAAAAACAGAATCAGACACAAATCACTGAGAAATGCAGTTAATGTTTTATGAGTTCATAAATTCAGAGCTATGACTAACACTGGGACCTCCAGTGGAAGCCTCCAGCCTTATAATTCAGCAGCTCCAAGGATTAATTTTATCACACAGAGTTTGGGCCGGAAGCTGAAATATATCTGCATGCAAATTCAGACCATGGAAAATAGCTGAACACATTTCTGCATGGAGATTTGTTAATGTGGACTGGTGAAATAACCTCATAAGGGGCCTTTGAGTTGTCACTTGCTTGTTCCACATACAGTGTGAAGTATCCAGGACAGTAAACCTTCTGTTCAAAGCAATCATCAGTGTTTAATAATAAGAAAGCTAGTCATATTAAATTTGTGATTGACAGTCATTGTCTCATATGATTATGTAGATTTGTACCCCAATTTTACAGAGAGAAAATTGAGGTTAAGAAATGTTAAATACACTGCTCAAGATCACAAAG
>NW_011482300.1:8949-9722 GCF_000754665.1 Bison bison bison
CCAACTCTCATATCCATACATGACCACTGGAAAAACCATAGCCTTGACTAGACGGACCTTTGTTGGCAAAGTAATGTCTCTGCTTTTTAATATGCAACGGGTCATGCAGAAGTGCGCTGGCTGCGACGGACCACACAGAAGTGTGGCCGAGAGGAGCTACCCCATGCCCGAGGTCAGGGGCGGCGGCCGAGAGGAGCAACCCCACATCCAAGGAGCAGTGGCTGCTCCTTGGGTGGAGCAGTGGGTGCAGGAGGGCCGAGAGGAGCTACTCCATGCTCAAGGTCAGGAGGGGTGGCTGTGAGGAGATACCCCTCGTCCAAGGTAAGAAGCAATGGTTGCGCTTTGCTGGAGCAGCTGTGAAGAGATACCCCACATCCAAGGTAAGAGAAACCTAAGTAAGATGATAGGTGTTGTGAGAGGGCATCAGAGGGCAGACACACTGAAACCATAATCACAGAAAACTAGCCAATCTGATCACACGGACCACAGCCTGTCTAACTCAATGAAACTAAGCCATGCCATGTGGGGCCACCCAGGACAGGCGGGTCATGGTGGAGAGGTCTGACAGAATGTGGTCCACTGGAGAAGGGAATGGCAATCCACTTCAGTATTCTTGCCTTGAGAACCCTATGAACAGTATGAAAAGGCAAAATGATAGGATACTGAAAGAGGAACTCCCCGGATCGGTAGGTGCCCAATATGCTACTGGAGATCAGTGGAGAAATAACTCCAGAAAAAATGAAGGGATGAAGCCAAAGCAAAAACAATACCAA
>NW_011482300.1:9822-10370 GCF_000754665.1 Bison bison bison
CGAACTAACATGGATTGGAATGGGTGAATTTAACTCAGATGACCATTATATCTACTACTGTGGGCAGGGATCCCTTAGAAGAAATGGAGTAGGCATCATTGTCAATAAGAGTCCAAAATACAGTACTTGGATGCAATCTTAAAAACGACAGAATGATCTCTGTTCATTTTCAAGGCAAACCATTCAATATTATTATTCAGGAGTTTGCTAATTTCCAAATATTTGGAAATTTTCCTAAATTTTTGTTATTAGTTCTACTTCATTACCTTTTCAGCTAGAAAATATACTCTAAATGAATTCAATTTAAAAAATTGAGGATTATTTTTTGATCTATATATAGATCTATCTATATTTTGATGAATTTTCCATGTGCACTATTGTATTTGAGTGGAGTGTTCTATAAATTTTAGTGAAATCAGTTTAACTGCCAGTGGTGTTCAGGTTTTTTGTATATCCTTAGATATTATTTCGGAGAAGGCAATGGCAACCCACTCCAGTATTCTTGCCTGGAGAATCCCAGGGACACAGGAGCCTGGTGGGCTGCCATC
>NW_011482301.1:0-517 GCF_000754665.1 Bison bison bison
TTTGTGCAGTTCTTCTGTGTATTCTTTCCATCTCTTCTTAATATCTTCTGCTTCTGTTAGGTCCATACCATTTCTGTCCTTTATCAAGCCCATCTTTGCATGAAATGTTCCCTTGGTATCTCTAATTTTCTTGAAGAGATCTCTAGTCTTTCCCATTCTGTTGTTTTCCTCTATTTCTTTGCATTGGTTGCCGAGGAAGGCTTTCTTATCTCTTCTTGTTATTCTTTGGAACTCTGCATTCAGATGCTTATATCTTTCCTTTTCTCCTTTGCTTTTCCCTTCTCTTCTTTTCACAGCTATTTGTAAGGCCTCCCCAGACAGTCATTTTGCTTTTTTGCATTTCTTTTCCATGGGGATAGTCTTGATCCCTGTCTCCTGGACAATGTCACGAACCTCCGTCCATAGTTCATCAGGCACTTTATCTTTCAGATCTAGGCCCTTAAATCTATTTCTCACTTCCACTGTATAATCATAAGGGATTTGATTTAGGTCATACCTGAATGGTCTAGTGGTTTTC
>NW_011482301.1:4461-5795 GCF_000754665.1 Bison bison bison
GTGAAACACTGTGTGTGTGCTTAGTCCCTCAGTCATGTTAACTCTTTGGGTCCACATGAACTGTAGCCCACCAGGTTCCTCTGTCAATGGGGTTCTCCAGGCGAGAAGACTGGCGTGGGTTACCATGCCCTCCTCAAGGGGATGTTCCCACCCCAGGGAGTGAACCCAGACTTCTGCATTCTGGGTGGATTCCTTTACCATCTGAGCCACCAGTAAAGCACCAAGTACTTCTAAAGGCTGACAAAAGGCCTCGGCAACTAAAGGATGGAACATGCCAGTATCTGCTCTGGCCCACTTGGGCCCACCCCTCATGCCCAGAAGCGGAGTTCAAAGCAAATGGTAGGTGTAGTCACTGTTGGAAATGTGTGGTACTGTTTTTGTTCTTTTTTTCTTGTTAAACTGCGCCTCTGCTCCCTATCTGTGGTCCTGGGTCACGGGACTTTCCTACTCATCCACCCGTTCCTCCACCCCAAGTAAATTCAATTGTGGACATGAGAGGTTTGATTCCTTTCTGTGTAAAATCCTGACACACATAGTGCACAAAATATACAGTAAATTTTGGGGAAAATCATTTTAATTAAGACGACACTTAATAATTTTACAAATATCCTGAAATAAGTGTTCAGGAACTAGTTTAGAATTTCAACTTTCCAGACCAGTGATGGAGCTGGAGTTTTTTCTCCCGTGTTAAGGAGGCTTATTACTGTCCTTTTCTGGTTTATATGACCAGAGTAATAAATTGACTACAAAGACTCTTCATTTTAGGAGATTATTTTC
Source organism: Bison bison bison (assembly GCF_000754665.1). Taxonomy (NCBI): domain Eukaryota; kingdom Metazoa; phylum Chordata; class Mammalia; order Artiodactyla; family Bovidae; genus Bison; species Bison bison. The sequence goes on from NW_011482301.1 coordinate 5,239, forward strand.
AGTGATGCTAGGTACTTGTATCAGCACTAGAGTCCAAGAGAAATGTAGAATGGTAGCTGTGCTCTGTCGCCTCTGACTCTTTGAAACCCCATGGAGTGTAGCCCACCAGGCTCCACTGTCCATGGGATTTTCCAAGCAAGAATACTGGGGTGGGTTGCATTTCCTAATCCTGGGGGTCCTTGACTCAGGGATTGAAGCCCCATCTCTTGTAGCTCCTTCATTGGCAGGCAAATTCCCAACTGAGCCACTGGGGAGCCCTATTGTCTGATACTAGTGTAGAAAATTTTCTTTGAATTAAAGAAGTTGGTTTTTATTGGATGTTTTCCAGTCAGTGAAACCCAGTGGGGATAGGGCTGAATTTTGGACTGCTGACAAGTGTGGTGGATAGTGCTGTGTAATAGTGGGGAAAGATCCTAAGAGATTGGAGAATGTGAAGACATTTGAGGGATAAATTTACATGTTGTGCATTAAGGTTGATTGCCAGTGCTAGACTCAAGCCTGAGATGATTTTATGGGATGGGTGGGGCGAGGAGCAGTTATTGTTCTGTACCTCAGTC
>NW_011482301.1:5944-6050 GCF_000754665.1 Bison bison bison
GACGTCTTGGTGAGCGGCAAAGGGGCGCCTCCATTTTGCTTTAAAGTCGCTCTGAAGCCGCTTCCAGCTTTTGGTCCACAGAGATGCTGCGTTTCGCACCTCTTTC
>NW_011482301.1:6872-21683 GCF_000754665.1 Bison bison bison
CACTGACCCCTCTGCCCTTCCTACACCGCATACAATTCTCTTCGGCGAGGTGGGTTTATTAGCTCCGCGGTCCCTAGCCTCATCCTCTCGACCCCTGGCCGCGCCGACCGCCCCGACCTCTCCTCTCCCGGAGAGGCCGCGTTGTCTCCCGGGTCCTGGGATTCTGGAGAGCCCGCCCCACTGCTGAGACACCTTCTCTCCCAGCCCCTCTGTCCTCGCGTCTCCTCAGGCCGGTGTTTCTGCCCCGTAGGCTTTCTCTTCATAGTGACGTTGCCTTGACCGGTGTCGGGGGAGGTGACCTGCGCCAGCCACGTGTTCTTCCGTCCCAAATTCCACCCGTTGCTGGTTGGCTTTTGCGGGAACCGGGCTTCTTAATCAGTCGCCATCTGTGTAAATAGTGGGCGAGGGGTTGTCAGGAGAAGCAGAGACAGCGACTCCTAGAGAAATAGAAAATGAAAAACATGAGGGAGGAGGGATGGCAATGAAGAGGATTGTGAGGAACTTGTGAAGAGACAACAGCATGAAAAACAATGGGCCTTGAAGGTAGAGGTTAGGGAAAAAGTTTAGAGAAAAGCAGGATTTCCTGAGAGTTAAAGGTGAGGAAGATAGGGAGGTGTTGTTCCGTCTCAGTCTTTGCGAACCCTGTTTCTTCCAGAGTTTGCTCAGATTCGTGTCCGTTGAGTCAGGGATGCTCTCTGACCATATCGTCTTCTGCCGCCCCTTCTATAACCTTCAAGGGAGAGGGGTTGTGAATCAGGGGTCCCAAAGAGGGCGACAGTGGAGAGGCAGTTCACACAGAGAGCCCGCAAAGGGGATAGAAGAGTTGGGACCTTGACCTACAAACAATATCCTGCTGGGAGAGAAAGGGGGCTCCTAGAGGTTGGAGGAGCTGAGAAAGGAAGCTGAAAGGAAGCACAACCACTTGGGGGTGCCAGAGAGTTGGGAGAAAGGGAGGCCAGAGATGGAGGAAGAAAGGCTGAAATACAGGGAGATTGAGGATCACCAGGGAGGTTGGAGAGAAAGCATCTTGACGGTGAACAGATGGCAGAGAGAGTCCGGATGGGAGTCAGGGAAGAAGTAGAGAGGAGGACAGGCACAGCAGGAGAGCAGAGGGGAAGAGAAAGGGAGACGGAGAAAGAAGTAGGGAAACAGATAAACCAGATGAAGTGGAAACAACTATTGTGCAGGTGTGGCAGGGGACTAGATCCAGACGAGTGCTGAATCGATTGTATAAGAATTACTAAATTGTGATACATTGATTTTTGGCTTTAAAATCTACTAAGTTTAAGACATTCTTTTTTAAATTATACAGATGAAAATGAGAATTGCAAAACTTCTGTCTGTGCATTTTGTAATTATTTGTATTAAAAGATAACATCCATGTGCAGAGGCTATAGAAGTTTAGGCTGCAGCAGTGTCTTGATTCTGTCAGAGGTGGATCAGCCCCTTCCCTTTTCCTGGTGTGGAGTAGAGCTTAAGAGTCATGACATAATTTAAGCAGTTAGTCTGATACTCCAATTTCCTCTCTTTTATGTGATCTCACAGCTAGTGAGCTGAGTTGATCTGATGATGTTTCCCTCAGGTCCAAAAGTTGAGCAACAGTGACCCCTGAGATGATTGGCCAAATTGGGTGTGTGGCAGTTCTTGGAGGGACTGCCCAGTTAGTATTAGAATTTGAAATGGATCCCAGTCTTGCAACATGAAAAAGGACAATAGTAGGATGGAGGTGGGAGCATAGGCTCAGAGTCAGAGAGAATCATGAGCTGTCTTCTGTGAATAAAGGTCGATGTGAAGGGAGGACTCCCACCTCTGCTGGCTTCCCTGTGTCCTCAGGGAAGCATCCTGACTCCTTAGGTGGCTCCCCAGCCCTTTGTCATCCTCAGGTCTCTGCCAGGGTCTCCAGCCCCATCCTGGGAGCTGACCCGTTCTCATGGTCAGTCTGTCCTGGTCACATTCACTTAGTCCTTGTTCATATAACCAAAACCTTCTCTGTCTCGGATCTTAGTTGCTAACGTCTAGGTTTGGTCATTATATCACTGTTGCCCTTGCTTTTTCTCTTCGTCAGGTCTAGGCCAGAGAGGTCTCCCCATCTCCTTTGATATTTGCTGTCATGTTAACCAGATTTACTGCCTCTATATTAATCACCTTCATCAGAGATGGCCTTCTCCTTTGATTATTTGGAATGTTTCCTCTTTTCCCTTCATTGAAGGATGTCCCATTTTCCTCTTCCTTCCAGGATGTGTGCAACATCTCTCTTACAACATCTCACAGACTATGAATGTGTGTTTGGCTGAAGAATTCTCAGGGGAGATGGAGGTTACAGGGTAGGTGATGATGGTTCCCATATCTGTTCTGGACATTTCAACTCTAATTGATCCTTACCCCACGTGGAGACTTATTACCCAAAGCAAAAAGATGTGAGAGTCCTAAGAAGCCTGATCTAGTGTCTTGAGGTATCCCCATATTTTAGTCTGCAGTGTCACTGCTCACTACAGCCCCCAGGTCTTCTAAGTTTCCATCTTGGACAGCAGCTTTGCCTTCCAGCAGCTCATCTGCCCATTGCAGCAGATGCTGAGTTTACTGTGGTTATCTTGCATTTAGCTGTGAGCAGGTAGAACAGGAGCCAGTGAGATTGGGGCCTCTCTCGTTTTGTGACTTCTTTATTGAACTCAGTTTGTGTATCTCTGAGCTACATAATGTCCACAGTCATTGATAGGTTTTCCCAAGAGGACCAGGTTCTTCTTCTTCCATATTCAGTCCCAATGTCCTTGGATTTGCAGCTTGGGTGGATTTCTGTTGCAATACGCACACCTAGTGGTCTCTGCTCTTTTTCAACCATGCATGGACAAGAGGTAGAAAAATGGGAGAAGGTGAAGGGAAGCTTCGTCGAGGCCTCCAGGAGGATTGTGAGACGAAGAGTGGACCTTTTGATGAACCCAGTGAATGGGTGTGTGTGAGACAAGCGTTGTTGTGGGAGATGTTGGGCAAAAAGTACAGACTATGAGGTGTGAAATGAGTAAGTCCTGGGGAGGTATGTGCAGTATGCTGACCGTAGTTAATCCTATTCTGTTAGTGCATACTGGGAATTTGTCAGGAGAGTACATCGTCAGTGTTTTCACACACAGAACATGGGATTTTGGAGGTAATGGATGTGTTCGTTTGTGGATTGTGATAAATATTGCACTGTGTACACATATGTCACATGGTCACGTGGTGTATGGTATATGTACACATACCCCTTTAGTTAGTTGCTTCTCCCCCATCAGACACGCTCCTTGGGTTCTCATGTGGGGCCTTGCCCCAGGAATGTGCACAGAGGCGCAGATGATTCCAATTTGGATCCTGCATTGAGCACCAGGGCTCTTAGCCTCCACTTCTGAAACTGAGATCAGGCCCTGGGAGAGGGGAAGGCGCTCTGCCCTGAGTGGGGCTGGACCAGGGCCTGCTGTATGACCTGATGGGGATCGTGGGGTCACCAGAGGTGCCCCCTGCTGCTGTGTGCATGAGACCTCACCAGGAGGGGAGTGTGATCCGAGGGAAAGTGTGGGAAAGTCCCGTGTTGGACTCTGTGTGGGAATTGACCGTCCTGAGACCCTCCTGAGACAGTTGCCATAGAAGGCTGTTCCACATGGTGAGGGCTTCCCTGTGTGTGGGGTTGGGGCTCAGGAAGGGGCTGTGTTGACTCTAAGCATTAAACAGCATGCTTTCCACTTTCATGATAGACCTCTGAAAACTTGTGTTGCCTGAGGAAGAAGCCAAGAAGATGAAAGAAAATGTGTCAGGAATCCCTCTTTCTCAGGTAAGGTCATATTCTCAGTGGGTTCTCAGTCTGTCCTTCCTGAAATGCCCTTCTCTGGACTTGCTAATTGTGTCTGACTCTGAAGTGTCCTTTCTGACTCCTGTACATGCACACTCACCCGGGGCCTTCCCTCAGGGCCTATCATCTCCACTTAGATCCCGTCTCCCCATGATCTGGTGACCCAGCCCTTGTGAGGAGGCTCCCTTGGGCACCGTCCTAGGCAGGGCTTCTCACCCATGGGTTGGAGACGGGGTCTCAGTGCTGTTGGGCAGCAGGGATTGCTTAGGGCCCATCTGGATGTGCTGTCTGCTCTCTGTCAACGAGGGTAAAGAAGCTGCATGTGGAAGTCAGGTATTAGTGTGCACAATACTTGTTAAAATCTGGAAAAGAGGGGGAATCAGATCTGACTTTTTATAGTACCTAAATGCTGGAGAGGGTGTGGAGAAAAGGGAACCCTCTTACACTGTTGGTGGGAGTGCAAACTAGTACAGCCACTATGGAGAACAGTGTGGAGATTCCTTGAAAAACTGGAAGTAGAACTGCTATATGACCCAGAAATCCCACTGCTGGGCATACACACTGAGGAAACCAGAATTGAAAGAGACACATGTACCCCAATGTTCATCGCAGCACTGTTTATAATAGCCAGGACATGGAAGCAACCTAAATGTCCATCAGCAGACACATGGGTAAGAAAGCTGTGGTACATATACACAATGGAATATTACTCAGCCATTAAAAAGAATACATTTGAATCAGTTCTAATGAGGTGGATGAAACTGGAGCCTATTATTACAGAGTGAAGTAAGCCAGGAAGAAAAACACCAATACAGTATACTAACATATATATAAAATTTAGAAAGATGGTAACAATAACTATGTGAGACAGCAAAAGAGACACAGATGTATAGAACAGTCTTTTGGACTCTGTGGGAGAAGGCGAATGTAGGATGATTTGAGAAAATAGCATTGAAACATGTATATTATCATATGTGAAACAGAATGCCAGTCCAGGTTTCATCCATGAGACAGGGCACTCAGGGCTGGTGCACTGGGAAGACCCAGAGGGATGGGATGGGGAGGGATGTGGGAAGGGGGTTCAGGATGGGGAACACATGTACACCCATGGCTGATTCATGTCCATGTATGATAAAACACTACAATATTGTAATTAGCCTCTAATTAAATAAATTTTTAAAAAATAATAAATAAAACTAAATGCACATCTCTTAAAAATCTTAGTGTTTGGCAATGGAATGGAAAGTTGAGAAAAAGACTTCAGGTCTATTGAGTGTTTCATTACCTTTTCTCATTTAAACTGAAATCAAGTTTACTAATTTTTTTTCTTTTTTTGGCTGCATGGTGAGCTTGGGTGGTCTTAGTTCTGTGAGTAGGGATTGAACCCAAAACCATGCAGTGGAAGTGTGGGATCTTAACCACTGGACCATCAGGGAATTCCCCAACTTTCCTAATGTTAATTAAATATTTCATTAATGGACTATGATAATAAAATTTTGATTGTGTACTCATACACATACATAACTACATACCTCAAATTAAGGATAAAGTCACTTTTTTTTTTTAATATATTTTTTTTTGTTGTACTGGATCTTCGTTGCTTCAATGGCTTTTCCCTCATTCCGGCAAGTGGTGGCCACTCTCATTGCAGTGGGGGCTTCTCCTTGCATTGGCTTCTCTCATTTTGCAGCACAGGCTCTAGAGTGCACTGGTTTCAGTAGTTTCACCTGCTGGGCTCTAGAGCTCTGGCTCAGGAATTGAGACTCAGGAACCTAGTTGCCCCTCAGCATGTGGGATCTTACCGGACCAGGCAACAAACCATGTTTCTTGCATTGGCCAGTGGGTTCTTTGCCATTGAGCCACCAGGGAAGCTTTGATATTATTTTTAAACACAGGTATTCTATACACATTAGAATAAATCTTCTGTATATTATGTTCTGCTTGTATTACTTTTTATTTTTTTGAACTAGTATCCTTTTATTTTTTTGAACTACAATAAGATAATGTTGAGGACTTCCCTGGTAGTACAGTGGATAAGAATGTGGCCGCCAATGTAGGGTGCACGGGTTCTATCCCAGATCCTGGAAGATGCCTCAGAGCAACTAAGCCCATGTGCCACAACTACTGAGCCTGTACTCTAGAGCCCAGGAGCCATAACTCCTGAAGCCCGCACTGTCTAGAGCCTGTGCTCCAAAACAAGCGAAGCCACTGCAATGAGAAGCCGGGCACTGCAGCTGCAACTAGAGAAAGCCTGCTCACAGCAACGAAGGCCCAGCATAACCAAATAAGCTTTAAAAAAGACATAGAATGCTGACAAACTTATTGACGTACAACTGATTGATTTTTAATGTCCCAAAGATGCTGAAATATACAAGTAAAAGAAAATGGGAGTATCATCCCAGAATGTGTCAAAAGGCAACTCTTTGGAGTACGAAATGGCCACCCTGGCAAGCTACCATGGGGTCGCAAATAGTCTGACACGGCTGAGCAATTGAACAACAGTGACCTTCACACACAACAGAGTGAGCTCAAAAAAACAAATCTAAACCTGTAACTTTCTTCCTACAGATTCTTCAGTGACTTCCAGTAGCTTTTGGAATAAAGTTCTAAACCCTAGACCTTGTAGAAATCAGCCTCTACCTGGCATCACCACTCTTTGTTCCCTGTGTCCCAGTCACACTGGCTGGCTTTCTGTTCACTAAATATCTTCATGCCTCAGAGCCAGCACTCAGGCTGTTCTCTCTGCTTACAAAACTCTTCCATTTCCCACCTTGCCAATCCTAAGTGTTTCTTCCTCATGGAGACCTCGTCTGTTTTCTTTATGTAGGTCAAGACTTTCTGTTGAATCTTGTCTTAGCACCAGGCCTATTTCAGAGCACATATAACAATAGTGATGTTAAAATTCTGGATGTAACTGGCTGGTTGGCTGCTGGATTGTAAGCTCCGTCATGTTCACTGCTGTATTCCCAATTTGGGACACAGAGTTGATTGTCACTAAATTTTGATTGAATGAAAGAAAAAAGACAACTGTTCTTGTTTCAGTCAGCTGTTTGTTTACATGTGCATGCATGAGTGCATGGATATGTAACTCCATGGTTTTATTATAAAACATCATCTCATAAATATGCTTTATGCTTTGTAGCAGTTGCACTTGTATCTTAAGTGTATTTCATGACCTTAAGTTTTTTCTACCTCATCACATGAATGATGTAAATAGTAGTAAGATTACTGACATTGTGTGGATTAGCAGGCAGAGGGGGTGATTCTGTATAGTGATCATTTAACTGTTCCATTGCAGTTCAGCTTCCTTGAACTTGTTTCCTGTATTCTCTGGGAACTCTCTGTGGATGGTCTTTTACACTGTTACTTAACTGTTTATTTCCTTCAGTTCAGTTATCTCTCCCAGCCACCTGAACTCAAGTGCTGTTGCCTCATTTCTTAACTATTTAACTTGAGTAATTTCTTAGAGTGACAGAGTTTTCTCCTCAGTAAGGTGGACACAGATCTTTCTCTAATGTGCTGTTACGTTGATGAGAAGTTCATATGTGTAAAGAGTTTAGAGTAATGCTTAGTGTGTATGAAGTGTTGAGACACCTCTGGTCAGTGTGATGATGTCAGCCTCATCACAGTGTGTGTTCTTTTAAAGTCACTGTGGACTTTGTTGTTTCTGAAGACACCAGTCTTACTGTAACTCATCTAGATAGTGAATGTCACTCAGTGTGTTGAGTGTAACACTTCTGCATAGACAACCCACTGTTGATTGTAATTTGTTTTTCATGTCCACACATATGACAAATTTCATGTTGATTGGAGGATATCATCATCTTATGAAAAAACAGGAAATTAAATTAGACACCACCAATTTGCTCCAAATAGATTTGCATGGATCTATCAGAATATTATTACTTCAGCTGAATTGACCTTACCTGTTTCACTTCTCCTTTTCTGTGAAAATAAGAACCCTCCTCAGGGCCTGTTGGTGAAATGTGTTTTCATTTCAGACACAGTTGACCTTCAAGGATGTGTTCATAGATTTCACTCCCGAGGAGTGGGAATGTCTGGACCCTGCCCAGAGGACCTTGTACAAGGACGTGATGGTGGAGACCCTCAGGATCCTGCTGTCTATGGGTGAGGAGCACTTCTTCCAAAGTGGTGATATACTTTGGGGTACCTCTGCATGTTTCCTCTGTGTCTCTTGGGAGCCTCTGTTGTTCTTACTGAGATCAAAGCCTTGTTGACTCTCACATGTAAGCCTTCGTGATTGGCATTGGGAGTTCAAACTTGTCCTTTCTTCAGGTGATCCGCCCACTGTGTGATACACAAGGAGTTTTCCCCATGCTTGAGTGTTTATAAAGCTGATTTCAAACTTGTGAAGGATTGAACCCATGCCTCCTGTATTTGCAGGCATAGAGCCACCAGGATGTTAAGGAAATTAAATAAATAGTCTTGTTTAGGCTTCAAAACAAAGCAGTGCATTTCTCTGACCTTCCTTCTAACCTGTCTGGACACACCCTGACTGTGAGTGTGTGACTCACACACTCTGCTTGCTGTGAGTGCAAGGCTTGTGGCACCATAAATAAGTTAGGGGACAAATCTTGAGTTTGTTCAGCCCTTGGAGGTGCTCTGACCAACCAAGCCCCAGGCTTAGCAGCATCCAAGTTTTATAAGACAAAACAAACAGCATTAAGGTGAAACCAGAGCTGCTGTTTCCTCACAGATTGATGATGATATCAGTTCATGTCCTGGGATTATAAGCAGTAACCTCAAACTGCAATCTTTGAAGTCTCACCCATGGAGTGGACACACTGCCTGGGACATTTTCCCAATTGAGACTCCAGATGTGCTGTGTCCTGGGACTTCCCAGCACTGTTTGAGTCTGGATCTTGGTCAGAAGCCAATTTGATGATGTATCCTCTGCTGTTTCTATTTCTCTTTGCTTTAAATGGTAGTATATTGAGAGTCAGCTAGATAATTCTATCTATATTATGTATTATTTATTTGTATAGGGATTCCGTGGTTTCTCAGATGGCAGAGAGTCTGTGTGCAATGCACAGACCCGTATTTGATCCCTGGGTTGGGAAGATCACCTGTAGAAGGAAATGGCAACCCACTCCAGTATTCTTGCCTTGAAAACTTCGTGGCTGGTTGAGCCTGGTGGGCTACAGTCCATGGGGTCACTAAGGGTCAGACATGAGTGAACACCTTCACTTTCACTTTTTTCATTTGTATAGCACACATGGCTTATTTTATTAATAAATCCTTTGACCCTGAGATGAATGTGAAAACTTTTGGCAAAACATTAATTGGTGCTGTGAGTAGGATTTGTGAGACAAAATGCCACTCTGTAGGAAAAGAAGAGATTAAGATTGATGAAGTTTTTATCCCAAGATGAAAGTTCATCTTTACTCATTAGCTAATAAATGGGATGTATTCACTGGATTATGTGAGAATTGGGACCTTAAATTCAGTGGGCTGAACCCTTAGAAGTTACTGAATGTTCGTGACTCTCGCCCCTTGAGAAAGGATAGGAATCTGCTCTGCTGGATGAGAGGCTGGATCTTCCTCTCTCCTAGTGTGAAGTACATAAGGCTAACTTAAAATTGTCTGAAGAGAAGTTACAAGTGGAAACAGAATTATGTGATTAGTGAGGATGATTGTCCACATTACAATGTCAAATTATATTTTAGCTGATCAAATCTTCAGTTTTTAGGTTGGCTCTCTATTGAGCTGGCCCACAGCTCCAATAGTGTCCCCTACTGCCCTTTCTCTCTCCATTCTCTGTCCTGTTGTGGACTTTCACGCCTCCCAGCCCTTCTGTCTCCCTCTCTTATCAGCTAGTCCGCTTCTACTCCCCCTGCCTCTCAGTGGGGAGGATGAACCCAGCTTCCCCCACTCCTACCCCCACTCTAGGAAGTTTCTTTACCCTTCAGATTCTTCTGATGAAACCAATACCCCCGTCTCCCCAGAGCGAAAATCCAAGATTCTTATCAGCCCATCTGTCCCTGTTATCACAGTCAATTTGAGCACGATTTGGTCAGTATTTTAGCCATGAAGCTATGACTGTAGAAAGGAAAGTAGCTTTTTTGATACAGGATGGCCTTGCTATTCTTTAGACTCTGGAGAAAACATAACTCCTATGAGTCTACTGCCTTTATTTGTCAAATTGGAATATTAGTGCTGTTAGGTTGCGTAGAATATTGCCTCTTTTACAGGAAAGATCAGGAATTTTTTTTTTTTTTTTTGCTGCAGCATGCGACAGGCAGTTGGGATCTTAGTTTCCCATTCATGGACGGAATCTGTGCCCCTACAGTGGAAGCACAGAGTCTTAGCCATTAGAGCACCAGGGACTTTCCCTCAAAGATTACTTTTGGGTAAAAAATACATTAACTTTTTGTCATGCTTATTGTGACATGTCCCTTTGTCTACATTACATTATGTATGTTGTTAATTTGCATTTTATTCCTGACAGTGTTATCTCTGACTCTGGGTAGTAAGTTTTCAAAGTATATTCCTTTCTTGTGATAAGAATACATTTTTAAAATAATTTATTTTTTATTCATTTTTGGTTGTGCTGGGTCTTCGTTGTGATTCAGGCTTCTCTGTACTTCTGGCAAGCAGGGTCTACTCTCTGGTTACAATGCACAGGCTTCTCACTGCAGTGCCTTCTCTTGTTGCAGTATGTGGGCTCTAGGTGCCCAGGCTTCAGTAGTTACAGGTGCCAGGCTCTAGAGCATAGGCTTAGCTGCTCCGAGACCAGCACTTGAACTTTTAGGCCCTGCATTGGCAGGTGCATTCTTTACCCCTGAGCCACCAGGGAACCCCAAAGCATGTTCCTTCACATGTATGTTGGGGCCAGTGAACTGGATAAGTTAAGGTTACTGTATAGATATGGAATGGCTGTATTGAATGGCTGTTGTGTAAGTAGAGAATATTTCACTTACTAATTTTTTTAATTTAGAGATGATGGTCTTTCTGAATGTATTATCCAATGTAACTGGTATGAACTACTTGTTAATGTCATAAAATGGCCTATATGTCAATATACTGATAGATTTATAACAGATATTTATAAAAGTGTGTTTTGTTTTGGTTTTAAATCATATGAGGGAACTCCCTGGTGGTCCAGTGGCTAGAATTCAGCACTTTTAACTACTTGGGCCTAGGTTTACTCCCTGGTCATGGAATTAAAATCCCACAAGGGACGTGGTATGACCCCCCCCAAAAAAATTGTTTTAAATGAATCCTTTATTTCCTAATGCTATGTTTCTTGTGCAACTGTAAACTGCCCTTTTGTTCCTTTTTTTGTTCCATCACTAAGTCATGTTTGAAACTTTGCAACCCCATGAACTACAGCACTCCAGGCTTCCCTGTGCTTCACTATTTCCCTGAGTTTGCTCAAACTCATGTCCATTGAGTCAGTGATACCATCCAACCATCTCATCCTCTGTTGCCCCCTTTTCCTTCTGCCCTTGACCTTCCCCAGCATCAGGGTCTTTTCCAGTGAGTCATCTCTTTACATCAAGGAGTCTATGTATTAGACCTTCAGCTTCAGCATCAGCCCTTCCAATGAATATTCAGGGTTGACTTCCTTCAGGGCTGACTGGTTTTATCTCCTTGCAGTCCAAGGGACTCTCAAGAGCCTTCTCCAGCACCACAGTTCGAAATCATCAATTCTTTGGCACTCAGCCGTCTTTATGGTTCGACTCTCACATCCATACATGATGACTGGAAAAACCATAGCTTTGATGTTGGCAAAAGTGATGTCTCTGCTTGTTAATATGCTCTCTAGGTATGTCATAGCTTTTCTTCCAAGGAGTAAGCATCTTTTAATTTCATAGCTGCAGTCACCATCCATGGTGATTTTTGAGCCCAAGAACATAAAATCTGGCACTGTTTCCTTTTTTTCCCCATCTATTTGCCATCAAGTGATAGGACCAGATGCCATGGTCTTAGTGTTTTGAATGTTGAGTTTTAAGCCAACTTTTTTTACTGTCTTCTTTCACCCCATCAAGAGGCTGTTTAATTCCTCTTTGCTCTCTGCCATTAAAGTAGATTCATATGCATATCTGAGATTGTTGATACTCTCCTGAAAATCTTGATTCCAGCTTGTATTTAATCCAACCCAGCATTTTGCATGATGTACTCTGCATATAAGTTAAATAAGCAGGGTGACAATATACAGCCTTTACATACTGCTTTCCCAGTTTTGAACCAGTTAGTTGTTCCATGTCCGGTTCTAATTTTTGCTTCTTGTCCTGCATACAGGTTTCTCAGGAGACAGGTAAGTTGGGTATTCCCATCTCTTTAAGAAACTGCTCTTTATTTTTTACATTATTCATTATTTAGTTTCTTTTGGATTATTTACCATTACAATATATTGTCTAGTCTTTGCATGCATACTTAGTCTTTCAGAGGTATTGGACTCTTTGTGACCCCATGGACTGTAGCCTTCCAGGCTTCTCTGTCCATGGAATTTCTTTCAGGCAAGAATACTGGAGTGGGTTGTCATTTCTGTCTCCAGAAGTTCATCCAGATCCAGGGATTGAATTCTAGTCTTTTGCATCTCCTGTAGTGGCAGGTGGATTATTTACCACTGAGAAACCTGCGAAGCCCTGTCTGTTCTTTAGCATGTAATTATGTATAAATATGTGTATATTCTGTATAATGTATTTTTTTCCTCCTCAATTATGAGACAGTAGTATGTTGACTACCAATTAAAGCCAAATAGAGTGTGCTTTGGGGTCATGGTGTGATAATACCCTTTTCTTTGAGAGCTGACATAGATTTGAACTATATGAATGTTTTTGTCATTGTGTATTTGAAACTAGCCTACTGTAAAATTAATTTGAATTACAGGTGATCACTCTTTTTTAACTTTTAAAATTTTATTTATTTATTTGGCTGTGCTGGGTCTTGGTTGCTGCACGAGGTTTTCTCTATTTGTATAGAGCAGGTGCTACTCTATAGTGCGATGTGTGAGCCTGTCATTGCCTTGTCTTCTCTTATTTTGGAACACAGGCTCTAGGTTGTGATGGCTTGTGTAGTTGTAGTATATGGGCTCAATAGTTGTGGCTCCCAGGCTCCCAAGCATAGGCTTAATAGTTGTAGCTCATGGGCTTAGTTGCTGCACAGCATGTGGGATCTTCCCAGGTGAGAGATTGAATCCATGTTTCCTGCATTGGCAGGCGGATTCTTTTCCACTGAGCTACCACGGAAGCCTGATTTCTCTTTCTTTATTAAACACTATTCCTTTAGTGTTTCTTTTATTTTGAAAATCATCACTGGGAAGATTCATAGTTCTGTTCAGGATGGGTATCACTTTTGGTGTAAGATCATGTGTTCAACATGAAAGAATTTATTTATGAATTATAATTAATAGGATACCTATGGTTCTTTATATCTTGTAGATATGTCTGATACACATATAAACCAGAAATTACCGACAAAAGTAAACAGTGATAAAGGAGAAGTATTTCACACAGTGATGTTGGGAAGACCTGAAAGCCGTGAAATCACAGATTTTTTCCTCAGAGAGATCCAGGAAAATTTGCATGAATTTGAGTGTCAGGGGAGAGATGATGAAAGAAATTACAAAGGAATGTCTATAACCCAGATCAAAAATCTCACTAACGAAATTGATCGGCACAGTAGAATTGCAGTGGGAAATAAGCATGTTGAAAATAGGCATGGATTAAGCTTTCAAGATGAACTGCCGATACTTCAACCTGAAAGGAAAACATTTGAATGTATTCAAGCTCTGAGGAGTATCAACAGTAGCACCTCAGATTTACCACTTCAGAGAACTCCTAGTTTCTGCACCAGCATTTCTGATATATGTGAGAGTGCTGTTATGCACCCTTCAGTACTGGCACAAGACCAGGAAGCACACACAGGAAAACCTTACAAATGTACTGAGTGTGTCATGACCTTTGTTCAGGACTCAGAACTCACTGGACATCAAAGGATCCATAGAGAGAAACCATATAAATGTGATGTATGTGGAAAGGCCTTTAGTCAAAATGCAAGACCTATAGTTCATCGGAGAATTCATACTGAAGAGAAACCCTATAAATGTAATGAATATAGCAAAGCTCTCAGTGCACATTCAGCCTTTACTGACCATCAAGCAGGTCATACAGGAGAGAAACCATATAAATGTAATTTATGTGGCAAAGCCTTCAGTCACATGTCTTATTTTACAGTTCACTGGAGAATTCATACTGGATATAAACCTTACATATGTAATGAGTGTGGCAAAGCTTTTAGTGCATATTCAGACTTAACTAGACATCAAGCAGTTCATACAGGAGAGAAACCATATAAATGTGACATATGTGGAAAAGCCTTTAGTCAAAATGCAACACTTACAGTTCATAGGAGAATTCATACTGGAGAGAAACCATATAAATGTGATATATGTGGCCGGTGCTTTACTCGAAATGCACACCTTGGGATTCATCGGAGAATTCATACTGGAGAGAAACCATATAAATGTGATGAGTGTGGAAAAGCTTTTAGTGCACGTTCAGACTTAAGTAAACATCAAGCACTTCATACAGGAGAGAAACCATATACATGTAATTTATGTGGCAAAGGCTTCAGTCTCAGGTCTTATTTTACACTCCACTGGAGAATTCATACTGGAGAGAAACCATATCAGTGTGATGTATGTGGCCAGTGCTTTAGTCGAAATTCATACCTTAGGAATCATCGGAGAACTCATACTGGAGAGAAACCTTACAAATGTAATGAGTGTGGCAAAGCCTTCAGTCAGAGTTCAGGCCTTATAACTCTTCAGAGAATTAATACTTTAGAGAAAACGTATAAATGTGATGAATGTGGCAAAACTTTTAGTGCACATCCAGACTTAACTAAACATCAAGCAGTTCACACAGGAGAGAATCCATATAAATGTAATTTATGTGGCAAAGCCTTCAGGTACAGGGCTTCCTTTGCAGTTCATCACAGAACTCATACTGGAGAGAAACCATACA
>NW_011482301.1:22433-24934 GCF_000754665.1 Bison bison bison
AAGCCATACATTTAGAGTGCAGTCAATCTTAAGTGGCCAGAAGGTAATTCTTATGGAGGGAACCATATAAATGTAATGTGTGGCTGGGTCTTCAGTAACAGGCCTCATCATTCACATCATCAGAGAATTCATAATGCAGAGACACCTTACAAACATAAGGTGGGGCACAAACTGGAATGTACTTTACAAATGCATTGGGGGTGGAAAAAGTTTCACCTTGAGTTGGATGCATTTGACAAGAGTTCATAATGAAGAGGAGTCATGGAAATGTGTGGGCAAGGGCTTTATCCAGGCTCCACGTGCACTAGACCTCAAATTACACGTCTTTCAGAGAAACTACACAGATATAATGTGCACACTAAAACTTTAACCCAAAGTTCAAATCTGTGAAACATGAAAGAATTTATATTGGAGAGCAAGCTTGTACAGGTAATGAATGTTGTATAGTATTTTTCATCAGATATTCACACTTTGGGCATAATGAGGTAATTTATGCAGATCAGAAACTGAACAGATATACTGAATGTGAAAACACTTCTAAAAAAACCAGTATGTCTTCAAGATTCACCAAGAAATTCATATTGGGGAGAATCCTTATAGATATAATGAATTTGCTAAGTTTTTAGACCAGTTCTTACAGCAGGCCACACATCAGACAATTCATATTAGGAATAAATAAATCTTTAGTTCTCCAACATTAACCTCCAATACTGTTGCAGAATAATTATATTAAATATGTTGAAACTTATGGCATGAGGTGTATATTAAATATGTTGAAACTGAAGAACATGTAGGAAGATAGCCCAATATCTTCAGTGTGTAAAGTATTTAATTAGTGGAGTTTTCTTGAGAAGGCCATATTACTATTGAGAGGGTAACAGGCAGGAAGGCCAGGGGTCTCCAAACGGAGGAAATAAGCTGCAAGTGTCAGACATTTTTATCTCTTTTAAGCAGCAGGAGGAAACAAACAAGTGATATTTTTTTTCCTTCTCTATACAAATTTAAAAGGTTTCCCTTAAAATACTGAGTTGCTATAATGACACCTGGTTTCACCTGAAGTTAACTATTCTCAAACCTTGAGTTAACCAATGCATTTTTCTTATGGAAATGTTTGTCTTAAGCTATGTTAATGTACTGTGCGTTTACCCCAGACTCTGTCTTCAAGTCGGTTCCGCCTAATGGCTCAGAACCTACTTGACAAACCAGTGTGTTATACTCAGATACTGTTCCCCTAATCTATGTAAACGAAACTATTCGTATAGTATTCTGCCCTTTCTACAAGATTCAAGTCAATCGTTTTATGGCTCGGGATGACTCATCTGGTGCCAGGATTATCCCAAAATACACCTTATGGATGAGGGGCCTGGTGCCATTCTGAGTTTTAAGACATTCCTTTCTTTCATTAACAGACTGCTGGTGACTATATAACATCCAGCTGAAGAGTAGCAGGGGGGTACTCTTTCTGCCCCCTTCTGATGCCTATGTCAGAAGGTTTCTGTATCTCCTTTATACTTTAATAAAACTTTATTACACAAAAGCTCTGAGCGATCAAGCCTTGTCTCTGGCCCCGGATTGAATTCTTCTCCTCCAGAGGCCAAGAATCCCGGGGTCTTTTCGTGGTTCAGCAACAACCTTTCACTATGACTTTTCTGCAGTAGTTTGAAAACCTGTAGCTTTCTTACAGGGCCTTTCATGATGGTCTCTGCAGAGGAGTTAGTAAGATGAAGAGGCTAACCTGATTAAGTGTGGTTCATTCATATCCATCTTTCCTGAGAAAACAGGGACACTGAATTATTCAATTCACTGTTGTGTGAATTGGCATCAGGTAAGGGCAGAGAATAATGTAAAACTGTGCCATAACTTATCATGCTTGTTATGTTCAGGGCACCCTTCCATACATAGACCACAGCGTGTTGTAGGACTAGGTGCTATACTATCTGACCATTGAGAGAGCAGTTATCTGAGTGGAAATTTAATCAAAAGAAATCAAATAGTATGTATATGTGTATGATTGACATTTAACTGCTGCCATTACCATTTGCTACTGTTTTATTCAGAATGTATCATGGATGTCCTCTTGATTCATAAAATGTAATCACTTTCTCCACAACCCTGGATGAATCATGTTCTTCCCACCAACAGGGTTTTATCCAACCTCAGTATTTTGTAACATATGGTAACAATGCAGTGTTAGGCTCTTGGGGCTGAAACAATCTATAAGAATTGCTTTCCACAATGGAACCAAAGATCACGCACTTCGGGAATTACATATTCATAATTTGCACTTGAGTTACTCTGCTTCAGAACATTCAGACAGCTGTAATTTAAATACCATAGCAGTGCATTTTCAGACTCAAAATATATTTAAATAGAAAAACTGTGGCGTTCCCCAGCAGTCCAGTGGTTCAAACTCTACACTTCACTGCAGAGGGGACAGGTTTGATTCATGGTCAGGAAAGTAAGATTCTGCAAGATGCCAGGAAGCCCGCCCCACCCCCCAC
>NW_011482301.1:28795-28976 GCF_000754665.1 Bison bison bison
GAGTACATCATGAGAAACGCTGGGCTGGAAGAAGCACAAGCTGGAATCAAGATTGCTGGAAGAAATATCAATAACCTCAGATATACAGATGAGACCACCCTTATGGCAGAAAGTGAAGAGGAACTCAAAAGCCTCTTGATGAAAGTGAAAGAGGAGAGTGGAAAAGTTGGCTTAAAGCTCA
>NW_011482302.1:0-683 GCF_000754665.1 Bison bison bison
ACTTCAGGCTCTACTACAAAGCCACAGTCATCAAGACAGTATGGTACTGGCACAAAGACAGAAATATAGATCAATGGATCTTAGTTTTCTGAATGTTGAGCTTTAAGCCAACTTTTTCACTCTCCACTTTCACTTTCATCAAGAGCCTCTTTTGTTCTTCTTCATTTTCTGCCATAAGGGTAGTGTCATCTGCATATCTGAGGTTAATGATATTTCCCCTGGCAATCTCGATTCCAGTTTGTGCTTCATCCAGCCCAGCGTTTCTCATGATATACTCTGCATAGAAGTTAAATAAGCAGGGTGACAATATACAGCCTTGATGTACTCCTTTTCCTATTTGGAACCAGTCTGTTGTTTCATGTCAGTTTCTATTATTTCCTGACCTGCATACAGATTTCTCAAGAGCAGGTCAGGTGGTCTGGTATTCCCATCTCTTGAAGAATCTTCCTCAGTTTGTGGTGACCCACACAATCAAAGGCTTTGGCATAGTCAATAAAGCAGAAGTGGATGTTTTTTTGTTTTTTTTTTTTTCTGGAAATCTCCTGCTTTTTTGATGATCCAACAGATGTTGACAATTTGATCTCTGGTTCCTCTGCCTTTTCTAAAACCAGCTTGAACATATGGAAGTTCATGGTTCACGTATTGCTGAAGCCTGACTTGGAGAATTTTGAGCATTACTTTAT
>NW_011482302.1:4302-5684 GCF_000754665.1 Bison bison bison
TTTGGTTGACTATGATGGCCACTCCATTTCTTCTAAGGGAGTCTTGCCCAAAGTAGTAAATATAATGGTCATCTGAATTAAATTCACCCATTCCAGCCCATTTTAGTTTGCTGATTCCTAAAATGTTGACGTTCACTCCTGCCATCTCCTGTTTAACCACTTCCACATTGCCTTGATTCATGAACCTAACATTCTAGGTTCCTATGCAATATTGCTTTTTACAGCATTTTACCTTGTATCCATCACCAGTCACATCCACAACTGGGTATTGTTTTTGGTTTGGCTCTGTCTCTTCATTCTCTCTGGAGTTATTTCTCCACTGATCTCCAGTAGCATATTGGGCACCTACCAACCTGGGGAGTTCATCTTTCAGTGTCCTATCTTTTTGCCTTTTCATACTGTTCATGGGGTTCTCGAGGCAAGAATACTGAAGTGGTTTTCCATTCCCCTCTCCAGTGCTTTGAACAGCTTTGCTGAATATTATTTTGTTAAAAAGGGAAATATAAGAACATATGTTTATGTAGAAAGGAGAGCAGAGAGTGAGAGATGAAAGTGATTGGGGAGCAAGTATCATCTGATGTGATTATACCTGAGAAAGAATAGAGGAGATGATATTTCACCCACTATTAAAGACTGCATAACACATGATGGAAAATATCTTCAAGGCAGAATATTACCACCAAATCATGGTTAAAGCAGTCAATCGCTGTTTAGTTGCTAAGTTGTGTCCAACACTTGTGCAACCCACCTGGGTTGTAAACCACCAGGCTCCTCTGTCCATGGATTTCCCAGGTAAGAATATGGGAGCAGGTTGCCATTGCCTTCTCCAAGGGGTCTTTCTGACCCAGGGATTAAACCCACATCACCTTCTTGGCAGGCAGATTCTTAAACACTGAGTCACCTGGGAAGCCAAAGTAGTCATTTAAGCTACAGTTATAAATTGGCTAAATTAACCTACATTAAAAAAATGAAAAAAAAAAAAAAAAACCAAGAGAGTTCCAGAAAAAACATCTATTTCTGCTTTATTGACTATGTCAAAGCCTTTGACTGTGTGGATCACAATAAACTGTGGAAAATTCTGGAAGAGATGAGAATACCAGACCACCAGACTTGCCTTTTGAGAAACCTATATGCAGGTCAGGAAGCAACAGTTAGAACTGGACATGGAACAACAGACTGGTTCCAAATAGGAAAAGGAGTACGTCAAGGCTGTGTATTGTCACCCTGCTTATTTAACTTCTATGCAGAGTATATCATGAGAAACGCTGGGCTGGAAGAAGCACAAGCTGGAATCAAGATTGCCAGGAGAAATATCAATAACCTCAGATATGCAGATGACACCACCCTTATGGCAGAAAGTGAAGAGGAACTAAAAAGCCTCT
>NW_011482302.1:8725-12347 GCF_000754665.1 Bison bison bison
TAGGACTTGGCTGTTACTTTTTGCCTTAGATTTTTCCTATTTAACTTTTTTGTTTGACATTAACCATGGAGTTAACAATTTGTCCAGTAAAAAGAGAGTTATTAGCAATTACTAGGTAGGCTCAGAGAAATGAGAAATACAGCATCTGGGTGTCCACAGGTGCTGCACAGTTGCAGGCCATAACATCCTTCAAGTCCCTGAAATTCTCCAAAGCCAGGGAGAATATTACTGAGGCATTTGCTTTTCTGATGTCCCTTGTGCATTCAAGATCATTGAAATCTGTTCTTAATCTTGCCCATTAATCTAAAAGAATATCCTCCAAATAGGATCATTCAGCATTTTCATCTACAAAACTTTATAGATGAGAAACGTTTCTATGTGCATGTTTTCTCTGGTCTGACAGCAGGAGAGGATAAGCTTGGTAATTTATCACCCAAATTGCCATGTGAGAGACAGAACCATGTACAGCATTCTCATGACAGGTATAAACACCTCCAAGGCCAAAGAAATGCATCATGTTGACATCAGTGTGGGACTTGAGAACCTTGAGAGTCAGTTACACTTGTCTATTAGGGATCAAATGCAAGAAACCAGAAGACATCTTGTAAATTCAGCTGATGATCCCTAGGATTTAGTTTTTGTCCTAATTGATTAAACTGAATGTAGATGTTTCAATAACACATGAAAGGTAGATGATTCCTGTGTTCTTGCCTAGAGTAAACATTTTATGGGTTGACAGTATGTAATTCATGGGACTATCCTGGAGAAAATAAACTCCTGATGACTGCAAATATAGGCAGCAGCTTTGTGAATGGATGGGCTAGAAATATTTATGGAGCTGGAGATGTAGAAATCAACTATTTTCAGCATCCTGGATAGAGTTTCCATAAATTGTAGGATTAATAAAGCTAAACTGCAAAAACTTATAGAAGTAGTAAATATACACATTCCTTCCTCTGATCAAGGTAAATACATAAACCTCGGAATCTGGTGTGAGAATGTATCATTTAAACCTCTACTATATGCTATGATCTCTAAAATAATAACAATAACAATGTATTCTTTTTCTCATAGTGTTTTATGTTTTTAAAATTAATCAATATGTTGATAATACAGACAAAAACTTGGTCTTTAAGCCATTATTTAATTCCCTCTTCTCTGCTATTCTGTCTTTTTCTTTTGAATGTTTCTCTCCTAGCTATGGATTATATTTTTCTCCTGCATCTAGCTAGTAATTTTTTGCTGATGTTGGATATTTTGAATATTACATCCTTGACTGTTGGAGTCTGTGTTTTGGATTGTTGAGTATTGACTTTTTCTGGCACAGTTTAGTTACTCAAAAATTGGCTTGAATCTTTTAAGGTTTGTTTTAAACTTTGTCAAAGTAGGATGAGAGTAGCCATTAATATATGATCAGTTTTATCTTACCACTAGATTTGCTAATTTTACAGTGTTTTGTCAGTGTCCCATATGTTCAGTGAAAGCTCTTCACTCCAGCTGCTATAAACTTGAATGCCTCCCAGTCCTATACAAGTCTTATAAATGTTATGGATCCTTTGCTATTGTTTTCCTCACTTCTTTAGTTTCATGCTACACATGCATAACTGGGAGAAACTCAGAAACAGAATCAAGGCAGGAAACTAAGGAGATACATGGAGTTAATTCTTTAAAAAGCTACTTCCTCATGATATTCAGTTATAAAAGTTCCAACTTCCTTCAGCCACAGAAACTGATCTTATTCGATCACTTATTGGATCACCTGAGGAATACCACAAGACTCTCTTGGTCTCACTCTTCTTTTAAATGAAGTCCAGATGGTGCCTTAAGGTAGAATACCAGGATCATCTTAGGACTCAACTTATTTGTCTGCCTTTGCTTAGGAATCACAAAAATTCTAACACGTTTGAAGATAACAATTATTCATTTCATTAAGTAATTTGAAAATTCTTTCTGAAGATTCACAGAGAACTTATGGCAAATAGCTAATTTCTTTTTTTTTTTTTTTTCTCCTAAAGCTGTATTATATTTAGCAATGTATGGTAACTATCAAGGGATTTTTCAAAGTTAAAAAGGAAGGATTGACTAACAGCAGAAAAAAATTTTGTATGTCAGAATAAATTACTCTTTTATTGAGAATATCTCCATAAAGCCATGTAAGAGTCTGTGAAAGAGAAGTAATGCATAAATTCAGAAGAGAGGGAAGAGAAAGGCAGAGAAAATGAGAAAGCAGAGAAAGAAAACATAGACATCTATTAGGAAATGGTGGCCTCCATAGAGAAGGAAGAACAATGGGGGAAGGAGAATATGAAATGAAGAAAAGAGGAGGAGGAAGACGAAGAGAAGAGAAAGAGGAAGAAGAATCAGAGACAACAATGCTACTCTGTCTGTAAGACTGAGATGAAGATTTGTCAAAAACTCTAAACGTGTTAAAAGTTGTATTACCAGAAAAAGGGAAATAGGACATCCATAAATGACAATCCTACATGCTCAATTGCTCAGTTGTGTCCAACACTTGTGACCCTGTGGACTGTAGCCCACTAAGCTTCTCTGTCCAAGAGATTGTCCAGGCAAGATTATTGGAGTGGGTTGCCAATTCCTCCTCCAGCAGATCTTGCTGACCCAGGGATAAGACCAGGGTCCCCTACATTGGCAGGCACATTCTTTACTGAGCCACCTTGGAAGCCTACCTGTCTCCTACATGTGTGTATATTTGAATTTCACTGTAAAAAAGGGTTGTCCAACCAAAGAAAAATGGTTAATATTTTGCATCCCCAAAGAATTCCTGCCCTATCTCCTCTTAGTGTTTTATTTCCTAATTTATTCCTTTTGCACAAAGGGGTAGAGGGATGTAAGACAACCCAGCCTCCAATTGGTGAGAGGCCCTTTGGAAATGTATGGCTCCAGTTTTCACAAACATAGATCAAGTAGCACCATGCAGTACACTATGAAACGAGTCCCAATTTTGGTTCTCCTTCCTTCTTAACTGTATACTTTTATATGGAATGAATTGCTTATTTTTCCCTTGTACTTCTCAGAAGGTCACCAAGAAAGAGACAGTTACCAATACAATATTTCACTGCGTGCATTGATATTCTCTCATATATTTCTTTTACTTTATTGTATTTTTAAAATTTATTAATTTTTTAATTGAAGGATAATTGCTTTACAGAATTTTGTTTTCTGTCAAACATCAACATGAATCAGTCATAGGTATACATATGCACCCTCCCTCCTGAAACTCCTTCCCATCTCCTTTCCCACCCCATCCTTCTAGGTTGATACAGAGCCCTGTTTGAGTTCTCCAAGATGTACAGCAAATTCCCATTGGCTACCTATTTTATATGTGATATGTAAGTTTCCATGTTACTTTCTCCATACATCTCAACCTCTCCTCCCCTCTCCCCATGTCCGTAAGTCTATTCTCTATGTCTGTTTCTCCATTTCTGCCCTGCAAATAAATTCTTCAATACCATCTTTCTAGATTCCTTATATATGCATTAGTATATTATATTTCTCTTTCTCTTTCTGACTTACTTCACTCCATACAATAGGCTCTAGGTTCATCCACCTCATTAGAACTGACTCAAAGGCATTCCTTTTTAAGGCTAAGTAATATTCCATT
>NW_011482302.1:13559-13802 GCF_000754665.1 Bison bison bison
TCAGAGTCTTTTGTGTTTCCATATGAATTGTGAAATTTTTTGCTCTAGTTCTGTGAAGAATGCCATTAGTAATTTGATAGGGATAACATTGAATCTGTAGATTATACTTGGTAATTACATTTTCACAATATTGATTCTTCCTACCTAGGAACATGAAATATCTCTCCATCTGTTTATGTAGTCTTTGGTTTATTTCATCAGTGTCCTATAATTTTCTGTATACAGTTCTTTTGTCTCCTTAGG
>NW_011482302.1:13902-16478 GCF_000754665.1 Bison bison bison
TAGATACATTCCAACATGTTACCTTGGCCTTTGACTTGACGTGGAAAGACATCATGGTCATATTTAGTCAAACTTTATCTGATTCTGAACATACCAGGGTCTTAAAGGAAGCCTGGAGGTATGCAACAGGGCTTCACATGTCCAGTGATAGATACCGAGTAGGGGAAACTGCAGTCCCCTCCTCCAATCCTAATTGGAATTATAATGACCCTGAGCACATCTGGGAAAGAGATCATTTTCTAATCTGTGTGAAGGCAGGACTGAAAGCAGCCCAGCAAAAATTAATTCTATGTCAGTCTTTCAAAGGTTGTGCTCTGCCCCCTTCCCTCCTGTTTCATGCTCTTTTCTGAGCCCCATCCAGACCCACAAGGTTGCCTCTATAATCTTCTGGAGAGACAATCAGAAAATAGCTGGCCTTGGGAGGGAAATACTCTATAATAGCCAACCCCCTAATCCTACTCAATACTGATCACACTGGAGATCTTGGGGACGCCCAACTCCAGTCTAGGGGGTCCCAGGAGGTCATCACACCTTGACCTGCCTAGGGATCTGGTCCTTGAAAGGTTGTCACGCCTCAACCTGCTCGGGGATCCGCTAGTCCCAGGGGTCCCAGGAGGTCGTCACGCCTTGACTTGCCCAGGGACCCAATTCTCGGGAGGCCGTCACGCCTCGACCTGCCCAGGGATTCGATCTCTAGGAGGCTGTCATGCCTCAGCCTGCTTGGGGATCTGCACCCTGACCCAGGGACGCCTGGCTCTCAGGTTGCAACAGTACTAGGTAGGATGAATTTACATCATATCTATTCCCATCCACAGTGGGCAAACTAGCAATTATTTACAAACCCCTTAATTCTACCCAGCACTGGCCACACTGGAGAGCTTGGGGACGTCCAAATTCCAGTTCGGGGGTTCCATGAGGTCATCACACCTTGACCTGCCTAGGGATCTGGTCTTCGAAGATTGTCATGCTTCAACCTGCTTGGGGATCCTCCAGTCCCAGGGGTCCCAGGAGGTCATCACGCCTTGACCTGCCTAGGGACCCAATTCTCGGGAGGCTGTCATGCCTTGACCTGCCTGGGGATTC
Source organism: Bison bison bison (assembly GCF_000754665.1). NCBI lineage: Eukaryota > Metazoa > Chordata > Mammalia > Artiodactyla > Bovidae > Bison > Bison bison. The sequence continues at coordinate 14,986 of NW_011482302.1, forward strand.
GATCTCTAGGAGGCTGTCACATCTCAGCCTGCCTGGGGATCTGCACCCTCACCCGGGGACGCCTGGTTCTCAGGTTACAACAGTTCTGGGTAGGATAAGCTTCAGAAAGACTCACCCCTAAGGAAGTCTACCTATGCAAACAGAAAGAATCCTATTACTTCTGGGACTGTGCCCAGTCTCAGCAATAACTCAGGAGCCCAATAAGAACCCCATTGCCTTTCTGGAAAGGCTAAAGGAGGCACTCCAAAAGTTTACCAATCTAGACTCAGACTCTTACGAGGAACAGGTGATTTTAAAGGACAAATTCCTGTCTCAATGTGCATCAGATATCAGAATTAAGCTACAACAGCAGGACCTTGCTGCCTCTTTAGATGAGATGGTCCAGACAGCCACCAATACCTTTTATAACAGAGAACAGGAGAAGGAGGCCAGGGCCCAGGAGAAGGAGAGAAAGAAAGAGACAAGGTATGCCCGGATGCTGGCCACCCTCCAGAGAAGCCCTACGGCAAACCCGAGTCCCTGAAGGACAAGGCACGAGACAAATGCCTGATCTGTAGACAGGCGGGGCATTGGGCCAAAGAGTGTCCAAACCATGACAAGTCTCCTAGAACAGCTTGCCACAAATGCCATCAACTGGAACATTGGGCAGCACTCTGCCCTGGGGACCCAAGAGCCTCAAGGTCAAGCGCCAAGCCTACCTTCACGATGGTTCAAGAGGACTGAAGTGGCCCGCTCAAGCCAGCCCACCTGTCACAGATAACCATCACAGGGCTGAAGCCAAGGGTACAACTGGATGTGGCAGGTAGGTCCGAGAATTTCTTGGTTGACACAGGGGATAACTACTCTGTCTTGATCTCCTACTCTGGAGCCTTCTCCTCCCAAACATGTACCATTTTGGGTGCTACAGGAAAAACAACTACTAAAAGATTCACCTGAGCACTTCTTTGTTGCTGGGATGGACAAATATTTTCCCACCAGTTTCTGGTGGTCCTTGAGTGTCCTACTCCCTTATTGGGAAGAGATATACTCACTAAACTGGAGACCACCCTTGTGATGGGAAGTTTTTTAGCCCCTAGAGCTCTACAGCTCCTGGTTACTACTGAAGAACCCACTACACCTGCAATAGAGAGGGACCACAAACTATGGGAAGACAAAATTAACCCCCAGGTGTGGGACCAGGGGATTCCTGGACGAGCCCACCAAGCTGAACTGGTCATCATTGTCCTCCGAGATCCCACTCGGTTTCCTAACTGGAAACAATATCCTCTCAAAAGAGAGGCTCGGGAGGGACTACAGCCCTTAATAAATAAATTCCTTGCTTGTGGGCTATTGGTCCCCACCAGTTCGCCATGTAACACCCCAATCCTCTCAGTAAAGAAAAAAGACGGAACCTGGTGAATGGTTCAAGATTTCCGGATCATAAATGAAGCTGTAGTCCCCCTCCATCCCACAGTACCCAATCCCTATGTAGTCTTGGGAGAAATCCCACCCAG
>NW_011482303.1:0-691 GCF_000754665.1 Bison bison bison
ACCTTTTTCTCAAGCGCACATGGAACCTTCTCCAGGATAGATCACATCCTGGGCCATAAAGCTAGCCTTGGTAAATTCAAAAAAATTGAAATCATTCTAAGCATCTTTTCTGACCACAATGCAGTAAGATTAGATCTCAATTACAGGAGAAAAACTATTAAAAATTCCAACATATGGAGGCTGAACAACACGCTGCTGAATAACCAACAAATCACAGAAGATATCAAAAAAGAAATCAAAATTTGCATAGAAACAATTGAAAATGAAAACACAACAACCCAAAACCTGTGGGATACTGTAAAAGCAGTCCTCAGGAGAAAGTTCATAGCAATACAGGCATACCTCAAGAAACAAGAAAAAAGTCAAATAAATAACCTAAGTCTACACCTAAAGCAACTAGAAAAGGAAGAAATGAAGAACCCCAGGGTTAGTAGAAGGAAAGAAATCTTAAAACTTAGGGCAGAAATAAAAGCAAAAGAAACAAAAGAGACCATAGCAAAAATCAACAAAGCCAAAAGCTGGTTCTTTGAAAGGATAAATAAAATTGACAAACCATTAGCCAGACTCATCAAGAAAAAAAGGGAGAAAAATCAAATCAATAAAATTAGAAATGAAACTGGAGAGATCACAACAGACAACACAGAAATACAAAGGATCATGAAAGACTACTAACAGCAATTATATGCCAATA
>NW_011482303.1:4399-4641 GCF_000754665.1 Bison bison bison
TACTTGATATGATTTCAGTGTTCTTATTAACATTTGCTAATATTAATTTTGTGGCCTAATATATGATTTATCCTAGAAAGTGGTCTGTGTGCACTTGTAAAGTATATCTGGGTGAAACAGCTATTATTGTATCACTATTTCTTTCTCCTAGTTCCGTTTGTTTTTACCTTATATATTTCAGTTCTCCTGTTTTCAGTTCTTTTGCATACATATCGAGGAGTGTAATCACAGGGCCATATGGT
>NW_011482303.1:4741-6475 GCF_000754665.1 Bison bison bison
ACTAGTGTTTTTATTGCCTAATCTGAAGTAATGACAATTTCCCTCTATATTTTCTTCTGAGTTTTATGGTTTCAGATCTTCTTTTTCTATATGATTGAGGTAGGAGTGGAGCTTCGTCCTTTTACATGTGGATATTCAGTTGTTACAGTATCATTCTTTGAGACTTTTTTTCCCTCATGAAATGCACTTGACTTCCTTTTAAAAATTAGTTTCCATCAGTGTATGGGTATATTTCTGGATTCTGAATTCTATTCCACTAGTGTTTATGTCTATCCTTATGTCAGTCCTGCACTTTCAATTATTGTAAGTTTACAGTTGGTGTTGAAATGTGTGTCCTCTAATTTTCTCCATCCTCAACCACCTTTTTTATCTTTCCTAAATTGCTTTGGTTAGATCTTCCTGTACAGTATTGAGTAGCAGTAGTTAAAAGCTGTCATCCATGTTTAAGGAGAACACTCAGTTCACCACAAAGTATGATGTTAGCTGTCATTTTTACATGGTTTATCATGCTGAAGCAGTTTCCTTCTGTTCACAGTTCTCTGAATGTTTTTATCACAAAAAGGTGTTGGGTATGTTAGCTGTTTTTCTATATCAGTTGTGATGATCAAGTGTTTCTTTCCCCTTTATTGTATTAATGTGGTGTAGTATGTTTGTTGATTTTCTTGTGTTAAACCACGGGCTTTTCTGGGGTAAATCCTACCTGAATATTGTATGTAATCTTTTTAACATACTTTTTGACTCAGTTTGCTAGTATTTTGTTTAGACTATTTACCTCTATATTAATAAGGGATTTTGGTATTTAGTTTTCTTCTTATGGGCTTCCCAGATGGCTCAGTGGTAAACAATCTGCCTGCCAATGCAGGAAACAGAGAAGATGCAGGTTTGACTCCTGGGATGGGAAGATGTCCTGGAGGAGAAATTGGCAATCCACTCCAGTATTCTTGCCTGGGAGATCCCATGAACAGTGGAACCTGGTGTACTATGGTCTATGGGGTCATAAAGTGTCAGACACAACTGAGCACACACGCATCTGAGTAATGTTAGTTTTAAGAATGAGATCGAAAGTGTTCCTTTCCTTTCAGTTTTTGGGGAAGAGTTTGAGGAGGATTTAAATTATTTCTTTTTAAAGTGCTTGGTGGAAGTCACCAGCAAAGTGATATAGTCTAGGATTTTCTTTGTTGGAAATTTTTGTGTTACTGATTCAGTGTTTTTATTTGTTGTGAATCTCCTCATATTTTGTGTTTCTTCTTGGAGTAATTTATGTTTGGTAATTTTTATTATGAGAGGAGTTTGTCCTCATTATCCCCATTGTCTAATTTGTTGGCATACAATTATTTATCCTTGTTATTTCTGTAAGGCCTGTAGTAATGTTTTGACTTTCATTTCTAATTTTAGTTACTTGTCTCTCTCCTTGTCATTCTGACTAAAAGTTTGTCAATTTCATTGCTGTTTTCAAAGAACCTACTTTTGCTTTTGTTGATTCTCTCTATTGTTTTTTTCTTTATCTCCACTTGAATTTTTACTATTTCCTTCTGGTATCCTTAGGTTTTTACTCTTCTTTTTATAGTTACTTAAGGTGTAAAGTTAGGTTATTTATTTGATATCTTTTTTCATTTTTAAAATAATTGTACTTTTTTAATTTAGTTGCACTGGTTCTTTGTAGCTGTGTGGCAGGCTTTCTCTATTTGCAGTGAGCAGGGGCTACTCTTTATTGTGGTGCGCAGGCTTCTCTCT
>NW_011482303.1:7537-8268 GCF_000754665.1 Bison bison bison
CTGGAGAAGGAAATGGCAACCCACTCCAGTATTCTTGCCTGGAAAATCCTATGGATGGAGGAGCCTGGTAGGCTACCGTCCACAGGGTCGCAAAGAGTTGGACACGACTGAGCGACTTCACTTTCACTTTCACTCTGGATATAAGTTAAATAAGCAGGGTGATAATATACACCCTTGATGTACTCCTTTCCTGATTTGGAACCAGTATGTTATTCCATGTCCTGTTCTAACTGTTGCTTCTTAACTGTTGTCCGTAATGGCTGAATCAGTTTGCACTCCCACCAACATTGTAGGAGGGTTCCCTTTTCTCCACATCCTCTCTAGCATTTATTGTTTGTAGAATTTTGATGATGGCCATTCTGACTGGTGTGAGGTGATACCTCATTCTAGTTTTGATTTGCATTTCTCTAATAATCAATGATGTTGAGCATCTTTTCATGTGTTTATTGGCTCTCTTTATAACTTCTTTGGACAAATGTCTCTTTAGGTATTCTGCTCATTTTTTGATTGGGCTGTTTTTTTTTTTTTTTTTCTGGTTTTGAGTTGCATGATCTGCTTATATATTCTGGAGATTAATCCTGTTGTTTCATTTCTAGTGATTTTCTCTCCTTCTGAGGGTTGTCTTTTAACCTTATTTACTGTTTGCTTTGCTTTGCAAAAGCTTTTAAGTTTAATTAGGTCCCATTTGTTTAGTTTTCTTTCTATTTCTATTACTCTAGGAGGTGAGTCAC
>NW_011482303.1:8368-10177 GCF_000754665.1 Bison bison bison
GAATCATAGACTATTTATATTGTCTTATTGTGACTGGTGTTTTTTTACTTGGTATAATGTCTATCGTTCATTCATGTTGTAATATGTGTCAGAATTTCCTTCCTGTTTAAGGCTGAATAACACTCTACTTTATGCACATACTACATTTTGTTTATCCATTCGTCAATCAGTGGACACTTAGGTCGCTTCCACCGTTTGGCTGTTGTGAGTAATAATGCTATAAAAATGGATGTACAAATGCCTGAGTCCCTGCTTTGAATTGTTTTAGTTGTATACCCAGAAGTGGAACAGCTGGATTATATAGGAACCCTGTTTTTAATTTCTTGAGAAATTGCCATAGCATTTTCATCAGTGACTGCACCATTTGACACTCTCAGCAATAATGCACAAGGATTTCAATTTCTCATTGTCCTTCCAACAGTGGTTATTTTCTTGGTTTTGTTTGTTTGGTTTCTGTTTGCTTGGTTTTTGATAATAGCCACCCTAAGGGGTGTGAAGTGGTATCTAATGGTGATTTTCATTTACATTCCTCTGATATTTCCTGATGTTGAGCATCTGTTCATATGCTTATTGCCCATTTGTGTATCTTCTTTGAATAAATGTCTATTGATGTCTTTTACTCAGATTTTGATTGCATTGTTTGGTTTTGTTGTTGTTGCTAACTTGTAGGATTTCTTTATTCACGATATTAAACCTCATCACATATATGATTTACAAATATTTTCTCAGTTTGTTTATTTTTTCTAAGTAAAAAGTTCTTTCGCCACCCCATGTGGCCCCAACCAGGGACTGAATCTGGGCCCCTGGCAGTGAGACACCTGAGTCCTAACCACTGGACAGCCAGGGAATTCACTCTATTTTTTTAAAAAAATGTTCTCTATTTTATTTATTTCTGCTCAAGTCTTCATTATTTCCTTCTTTCTGCTATTTTTGGATTTAGTTTTTTCTTTGTCAACCCTTGAAGTGAAAATTAAGGTTGTTTATTTGAAGTTGTCTGAGTTGAGGCTGCTGTAATAAAATACCGTAGATTAATGGCTTATAAGGAACAGAAATTTATTTTTCACACTTCTGAAGTCTGGAAAGTCTAAGATCAAGGTACCCAGAAATTCACTGTTTGTTGAGGGAGGGCCCACTTCCTGATTCATAAATAGCTGTCTTCTCATTGTATCCTTATATGGTAGATAGGCCTAAGGAATTCTCTGGAGTCTTTTTCATAAGGCTATTAATTCCATTAATGAGCACCTATATCTGAGTAATCACCATATCAGTGTTTATTAATCCCTTAATGTTAAATTTGATATTTTAGTTTAAGTTGGCACATATGATAGAAAAACTCTGAATAGCAAGTGATAATGGTTTTTTTAGAGCTAGTGTGATTTTTAAATGATTATTCAGAGCACATACTATCTTAATACGTTTTATTTCATTATATGATACAAAAATATGTGTAACTATGTAACGTAGTAGTAGTTCAGTTGCTCAGTTGTGTCCAGCTCTTTGTGACCCGTGGACTGCAGCACGCCAGGCTTCCCTGTCCACCACCAACACTTGGAGCTTACTCAAATGCAGGTCCATCGCGTTGGTGATGCCATCCAACCATCTCATCCTCTGTCGTCCCCTTCTCCTCCTGGCTTCAATCTTTTCTAGCAGCAGGGTCTTTCCCAAAGAGTTGGTTCTTCATATCAGTTGGCCAAAGATTTGGAGTTTCAGCCTCAGCATCAGTCCTTCCAATGAATATTCATGACTGATTTCCTTTAGGATGGACTGGTTGGATTTCCTTGTAATCCAAGGGACTCTCAAGAGTCTTCT
>NW_011482303.1:10277-10605 GCF_000754665.1 Bison bison bison
TCACCATCTGCAGTGATTTTGGAGCCCCCAAAAATAAAGTCTGTCACTGTTTGCACTGTTTCCCCATCTATTTTCCATGAAGTGATGGGACTGGATGCCATGATCTAGTTTTCTGAATGTTGAGTTATAAGCCAACTTTTTCTCTCTCCTCTTTCACTTTCATTGAGGCCCTTTAGTTCTTCACTTTCTGCCATAAGTGTGGTGTTATCTGCGTATCTGAGATTATTGATATTTCTCCTGGCAATTTTGATTCCAGCTTGTGCTTCATCCAGCCCAGCATTTCACGTGATGTACTCTGCACATCATGCCTCAGACGGTAAAGCGTCTG
>NW_011482303.1:12704-13112 GCF_000754665.1 Bison bison bison
CATATATATGTGTTAATATATGATTTTTGTCTTTCTCTTTCTGACTTAACTTTATTACGTATAATAGACTCTACGTTTGTCGACCTCATTAGAACTGACTCAAATGCATTCCTTTTTATAGCTGAGTAATAGTCTATTGTGTATAAATAATATGTACCACAGCTTCCCTATCTGTTTATCTGCTGATGGACATCTAGGTTGCTTCCATGCAATGAATATTGGGGTACATGTGTCTTTTTTCAGTTATGGTTTCCTCAGGGTATATGCCCAGTAGTGCAATTGCTGAGTCATATGGTAGTTTTATCCCTAGTGTTTTAAGGAATCTTCATACTATTCTCCATATTGTTTGTATCAGTTTGCATTCCCAGCAACAGTGTAAGAAGGTTCCCTTTCTTCCACACCCTTTCC
>NW_011482303.1:13212-13658 GCF_000754665.1 Bison bison bison
TAAAACTAGCTTGAACATCTGGAAGTTCACAGTTCACATATTGCTGAAGCCTGGCTTTGAGAATTTTGATCATTACTTTACTAGCATGTGAGATGAGTGCAATTGTGTGGTAGTTTGAGTATTCTTTAGTCTATATTTCTGTTTTTCTGCCAGTACCATATTGTCTTATTTTTAAATTTGTTTTATTTAGACAATAATTACTTTACAATATTCTAATGGCCTCTGCCATACATCAACGTGAATTGGCCATAGGCATACATGTGTCCCCTTTCTCCTGGATTCCCTCCCACCTCCCACCCCACCCTATCCCCCACTGTCACAGAGTACCAGCTTTGGGTTCCCTGTGTCATATATCAAACTCCCACTATATATCAAACTCCAACTGACTATCTGTTTTAGATATGGTAATGTATATGTTTCAATGCCATTCTCCCAAATCATCCCTG
>NW_011482303.1:13758-14976 GCF_000754665.1 Bison bison bison
AATGAACAATGTTGCACATCTTTTCATGTGTTTACTAGCCATCTGTATGTGTTCTTTGGAGAAATGTCTGTTTAAGTCATCTGTCCACTTTTTGATTGAGCCTGTTTTGGAGATTAATCCTTTGTTAGTTGTTTCACTTTCTACTATTGTCTCCCATTCTGACAGTTGTCTTTTCATGTTGCTTATAGTTTCGTTTGTTGTGCAAAAGCTTTTAAGTTTAATTAGGTACCATTTGTTTCTTTTTGTTCTTATTTATGTTACTCCTGGGAGAAGGCAATGGCACCCCACTCCAGTACTCTTGCCTGGAAAATCCCATGGACCAGAGGAGCCTGGTGCGCTGTAGTCCATGGGGTCGCTAGGAGTCGGACATGACTGAGCGACTTCACTTTCACTTTTCACTTTCATACATTGGAGAAGGAAATGGCAACCCACTCCAGTGTTCTTGCCTGGAGAATCCCAGGGACGGGGGAGCCTCGTGGGCTGCCGTCTATGGGGTCGCACAGAGTCAGACACGACTGATATGACTTAGCAGCAGCAGCAGCAGGATGTTACTCCTGGAGGTGGGTCATAGAGGATCTTGCTGTGATTTGTGTCAGAAAGTGTTCTGCCTTTGTTTTCCTCCAAGAGTTTTTATAGTTTCTGGTCTTAGTTTAGGTCTTTAATTCATTTTGAGTTTATTTTTCTGTATGGTGTTAGAAAGTGTTCTAATTTCATTCTTTTACGTGTAGTTGACCAGTTTTCCCAGTGCCATTTGTTGAAGAGAATGTGTTTTCTCCATTGTGTATTTTTGCCTCCTTTGTCAAAGATAAGCTGTCCATAGTGAAAGTGAAAGTCACTCAGTTGTGTCCGACCCTTTGGGACCCTATGGACTGTCTAGTCCATGGAATTATCCTGGCCAGAATACTGAAGTGGGTAGCCTTTCCCTTCTCCAGGGGATCTTCCCAACCCAGGGATTGAACCCAGGTCTCCCGCATTGCAGGCAAATTCTTTACGAGCTACGCCATAAGGGAAGCCCAAAAATACTGGAGTAGGTAGCCTATCCCTTCTCCAGCGGATCTTCCCAACCCAAGAATCGAGCTTGGGTCTCTTGCATTGAAGGCAGATTCTTTACCAACTGAGCTATGAGGGAAGCCCCCAAGGTGTCCATAGGTGTGTGTGTTTATCTCTGGGTTTTGTATCTTATTCCACTGGCCTATATTTCTGTTTTTGTGCCAGTAC
>NW_011482303.1:15076-15522 GCF_000754665.1 Bison bison bison
GGAATTTACTTCCATCAGCAGTCACATCCACAGCTGGGTGGTGTTTTTGCTTTGGCTCTGTCTCTTCATTCTTTCTGGACTTATTTCTTCACTGATCTCCAGTAGCATATTGGGCACGTACCAACCTGGGGAGTTCATCTTTCAGTGTCCTATGTTTTTGCCTTTTCGTACTGTTCATGGGGTTTTCAAGGCAAGAATACTGAAGTGGTTTTCCATTGCCTTCTCCAGTGGACCACGTTTTGTCAGAACTCTCCACCATGACCTGACCATTTTGGGTGGTCGTACACGGAGTGGCTCATAGTTTCATTGAGTTAGATAAGGCTGTGGTCCATGTCATTAGATTGGTTAGTTTTCTGTGACTGTGATTACATTCTGTCTGCCCTCTTATGGAGAAGGAGAACAGGCTTATGGAAGTTTCCTGATGGGGGAGACTGCCTTAGGGGAAA
>NW_011482303.1:18485-19179 GCF_000754665.1 Bison bison bison
GACATGGAACAACAGACTGGTTCCAAATAGGAAAAGGAGTACGTCAAGGCTGTGTATTGTCACCCTGCTTATTTAATTTCTCTGCAGAGTACGTCATGAGAAACACTGGGCTGGAAGAAACACAACCTGGAATCAAGATTGCCGTGAGAAATATCAATAACCTCAGATATGCAGATAACACCACCCTTATGGCAGAAAGTGAAGAAGAACTAAAAAGCCTCTTGATGAAAGTGAAAGTGGATAGTGAAAAAGTTGGCTTAAAGCTCAACATTCAGAAAATGAAGATCATGGGATCCGGTCCCATCACTTCATGGGAAATAGATGGGGAAACAGTGGAAACAGTGTCAGATTTTATTTTTGGGGGCTCCAAAATCACTGCAGATGGCTCCAAAATCACTGCAGCCATGAAATTAAAAGACGGTTACTCCTTGGAGGGAAAGTTATGACCAACCTAGATAGCATGTTCAAAATCAGAGACATTACTTTGCTAACCAATGTTCGTCTAGTCAAGGTTATGGTTTTTCCTGTGGTCATGTATGGATAGGAGAGTTTTACTGTGAAGAAGGCTGAGCCCTGAAGAATTGATGGTTTTGAACTGTGGTGTTGGAGAAGACTCTTGAGAGTCCCTTGGACTGCAAGGAGATCCAACCTGTCCATTCTGAAGGAGATCAGCCCTGGGATTTCTTTGGAAGGA
>NW_011482303.1:19279-19623 GCF_000754665.1 Bison bison bison
AAATCTGTATGCAGGTCAATAAGTAACAGTTAGAACTGGACATGGCACAATAGACTGGTTCCAAGTTGGGAAAGGAGTATGTCAAAGCTGTATATTGTCACCCTGTTTATTTAACTCATATGCAGAGTACATCAGGAGAAATGCCATGCTGGATGAAGTACAAGCTGGAATCAAAATTGCCAGGAGAAATATCAATAACCTCAGATATGCAGATGAAACCACCCTTATGGCAGAAATCAAAGAACTAAAGAGCCTCTTGAAGAAAGTGAAAAAGGAGAGTGAAAAAGTTGGCTTAAAACTCAACATTCAGAAAACTAAGATCATGGCATCCAGTCCCATCACTT
>NW_011482304.1:0-2174 GCF_000754665.1 Bison bison bison
GTCTTTAATCTATTGTATATTCTTGCCTCCTTTGTCAAAGATAAAGTGTCCATATGTGCGTGGATTTATCTCTGGGCTTTCTATTTTGTTCCATTGATCTACATTTCTGTCTTTGTGCCAGTACCATACTATCTTGATAACTGTGGCTTTGTAGTAGAGCCTGAAGTCAGGCAGGTTGATTCCTCCAGTTCCATTCTTCTTTCTCAGGATCGCTTTGGCTATTCGAGGTTTTTTGTATTTGCATACAAATTGTAAAATTATTTGTTCTAGCTCTGTGAAGAATACTGTTGGTAGCTTGATAGGGATTGCATTGAATCTATAAATTGCTTTGGGTAGTATACTCATTTTCACTATATTGATTCTTCCAATCCATGAACATGGTATATTTCTCCATCTATTAGTGTCCTGTTTGATTTCTCTCACCAGTGTTTTATAGTTTTCTATATATAGGTCTTTAGTTTCTTTAGGTAGATATATTCCTAAGTATTTTATTCTTTCCATTGCAATGGTGAATGGAATGGTTTCCTTAATTTATCTTTCTGTTTTCTAATTATTAGTGTATAGGAATGCAAGGGATTTCTGTGTGTTGATTTTATATCCTGCAAATTTACTATAGTCATTGATTAGTTCTAGTAATTTTCTGGTGGCGTCTTTAGGGTTTTCTATGTAGAGGATCATGTCATCTGCAAATAGTGAGAGTTTTACTTCTTCTTTTCCAATTTGGACTCCTTTTATTTCTTTTTCTGCTCTGATTGCTGTGGCCAAAACTTCCAAAACTATGTAGAATAGTAATGGTGAAAGTGGGCACCCTTGTCTTGTTCCTGACTTTAGAGGACATGCTTTCAATTTTTCACCTTTGAGGATAATGTTTGCTGTGGGTTTGTCATATACAGCTTTTATTATGTTGAGGTATGTTCCTTCTATTCCTGCTTTCTGGGGAGTTTTTATCATAAATGGGTGTTGAATTTTGTCAAAGGCTTTCTCTGCATCTATTGAGATAATCATATGGTTTTTATTTTCCAATTTGTTAATGTGGTGCATTACATTGATTGATTTGTGGATATTGAAGAATCCTTGCATCCTTGGGATAAAGCCCACTTGGTCATGGTGTATGATCTTTTTAATGTGTTGTTGGATTCTTTTTTTTTTTTTTTCTTGATTTATCAGTATTGATATTTTTTTTACATTTTATTTTATTTTTAAACTTTACAATATTGTATTAGTTTTGCCAAATATCGAAATGAATCCACCACAGGTATACCCATGTTCCCCACTGTGAACCCTCCTCCCACCTCCCTCCCCTACCCTCCCTCTGGGTCGTCCCAGTGCACCAGCCCCAAGCATCCAGTACCATGCATCGAACCTGGACTGGCGACTCGTTTCATACGTGATATTATACATGTTTCAATGCTATTCTCCCAAATCTCCCCACCCTCTCCCTCTCCCACAGAGTCCATAAGACTGATCTATACATCAGTGTCTCTTTTGCTGTCTCGTACACAGGGTTATTGTTATCATCTTTCTAAATTCCATATATATGTTGGATTCTGATTGCTAGAATTTTGTTAAGGATTTTTGCATCTATGTTCATCAGTGATATTGGCCTGTAGTTTTCTTTTTTTGTGGGATCTTTGTCAGGTTTTTGTATTAGGGTGATGGTGGCCTCATAGAATGAGTTTGGAAGTTTACCTTCCTCTGCAATTTTTGGAAGAGTTTGAGCAGGATAGGTGTTAGCTCTTCCAGGACAATATTAAATGCTACGACATTTGAATCATAGGGGTTCCAGAAGAAAAGGACAAAAAGAAAGACCATGAGAAAATACTTGAGGAGATAATAGTTGAAAACTTCCCTAAAATGGGGAAGGAAATAATCACCCAAGTCCATGAAACCCAGAGAGTCCCAAACAGGATAAACCCAAGGCAAAACACCCCAAGACACATATTAATCAAATTAACAAAGATCAAACACAAAGAACAAATATGAAAAGCAGCAAGGGAAAAACAACAAATAACACACAAGGGAATTCCCATAAGGATTACAGCTGATCTTTAAATAGAAACTCTTCAAGCCAGGAGGGAATGGCAAGACATACTTAAAATGATGAAAGAAAATAACCTACAGCCCAGATTATTGTACCCAGCAAGGATTTCATTCAAGTATGAAGGAGAAATCAA
>NW_011482304.1:2274-3783 GCF_000754665.1 Bison bison bison
CTCTCCAACAAATACTAAAGATATTCTCTAGACAGGAAACACAAAAACAGTGTATAAATTCGAACCCAAAACAATAAAGTAAATGGCAACGGGATCATACTTATCAGTAATTACCTTAAACATAAATGGGTTGAATGCCCCAGCCAAAAGACAAAGACTGGCTGAATGGATACAAAAACAAGACCCCTACATATGTTGTCTACAAGAGACCCACCTCAATACAGGGGACACATACAGACTGAAAGTGAAGGGCTGGAAAAAGATTTTCCATGCAAATAGGGACCAAAAGAAAGCAGGAGTAGCAATACTCATATCAGATAAAATAGACTTTAAAACAAAGGCTGTGAAAAGAGACAAAGAAGGTCACTACATAATGATCAAAGGATCAATCCAAGAAAAAGATATAACAATTATAAATATATATGTACCCAACATGGGAGCATCGCAGTATATAAGACAAATGCTAACAAGTATGAAAGGAGAAATTAACAATAACACAATAATAGTGGGAGACTTTAATACCCCACTCACACCTATAGATAGATCAACTAAACAGAAAATTAACAAGGAAACACAAACTTTAAATGATACAATAGACCAGTTAGACCTAATTGATATCTATAGGACATTTCATCCCAAAACAATGAATTACACCTTTTTCTCAAGCACACATGGAACCTTCTCCAGGATAGATCACATCCTGGGCCATAACTCTAGCCTTGGTAAATTCAAAAAAATAGAAATCATTCCAAGCATCTTTTCTGACCACAATACAGTATGATTAGATCTCAATTACAGGAGAAAACTATTAAAAATTCCAACATATGGAGGCTGAACAACACCCTGCTGAATAACCAACAAATCACAGAAGAAATCAAAAGAGAAATCAAAATTTGCATAGAAATGAATGAAAATGAAAACACAACAACCCATAACCTGTGGGACATGGTAAAAGCAGCCCTAAGGGGAAAGTTCATAGCAATACAGGCACACCTCAAGAAACAAGAAAAAAGTCAAATAAATAACCTAACTCTACACCTAAAGCAACTAGAAAAGGAAGAAATGAAGAACCCCAGGGTTAGTAGAAGGAAAGAAATCTTAAAAATTAGAGCAGAAATAAATGCAAAAGAAACAAAAGAGACCATAGCAAAAATTAACAAAACCAAAAGCTGGTTCTTTGAAAGGATAAATAAAATTGACAAACCATTAGCCAGACTCATCAAGAAACAAAGGGAGAAAAATCAAATCAATAAAATTAGAAATTAAAATGGAGCAATCACAATAGACAACACAGAAATACAAAGGATCATAAGAGACTACTATCAACAATTATATGCCAATAAATGGACAACGTGGAAGAAATGGACAAATTCTTAGAAAAGTACAACTTTCCAAAACTGGACCAGGAAGAAATAGAAAATCTTAACAGACCCATCACAAGCACGGAAATTGAAACTGTAATCAAAAATCTTCCAGCAAACAAAAGCCCAGGTCCAGACGGCTTCACAG
>NW_011482304.1:3904-12160 GCF_000754665.1 Bison bison bison
TAAGGGTCGGACACGACTGAGCGACTTTTCACTTACACACATTGGAGAAGGAAATGGCAACCCACTCCAGTGTTCTTGCCTGGAGAATCCCAGGGACGGGGGAGCCTGGTGGGCTGCCATCTATGGGGTCGCACAGAGTCGGACACAACTGAAGCGACTTAGCAGCAGCAGCAGCAGCAGCATGGGGCTTCCCTGGTGACTCAGACAGTAAAGTGTCTGACTGCAATGCAGGAGACCCAGGTTCAATCCCTGGGTCAGGAATATCCCCTGGAGGAAGAAATGGCAAACCATTCCAGTACTCTTGCCTGGAGAATTCTATGGACAGAGGAGCCTGGTGGGCTACAAGTCCATGGGGTTGCAAAGAGTCAGAAACTACTGAGCAACTTCACTTCACTTCTTCATGGGCATGTGCAACTGACAGGTGAAACCTTCTAGTGCACCTCCCCAGTTGCCACTGCAGTGGAGACCCCAGTCCTGGGAGCTGGGAAGCACTTACACAGAGATAGGAGTTTTTTGTTGCAGTTTCTATTAGTCACTTTTGTTCTAATTTACTTGCAACTTATAAAAAATATTCCATCTAGAACTCACCCTGTAATGAACACCTCTGGTTTTCCTCCAGGTTAAACTGTATCTGCTGAAACCCAGCAGGTTTCACTAATAAATTCAGGGTAGTAATAAATTCAGAAGTAACATTCTGACATTTTCTTCCTCGTGCATCTCCCATCATCTTCCACAAATAAATGCCCTTTGTTCTTGTGTTGTGCTAGTTTGCAGCTTTCAGGTGCATTCACTAGTTGCATGTTATTCCCACTAGTCATTATCATAAATTGTATCATTGACACCATATACAAAATATAGTAGAGTGAATATAGTAATTCAATAATACATTTTTTCATGCCTGTTACAGTTCTTTGGTTTCAAAACAGTTTCATCTTTATTGTTGAGTACCATTTCAGCAGCATGTAGAAAATTAATTGCATAGAACAGAGATTGAAAGTATGGTTTGCAGGTCAAACCTGGCCAGGACCACTGTTCTTGTAATGAGTTTTGCGGGAACATAGCCTTACTCATTTGTTTACATATTTTCCATGGCTGATTTTGTACTGTGTTAGGTATCAGCTTCCAAAGTGCTGTTAGAATATGCATCTTCTAAGGCATGTAATAAAAGCAGTTGAATTAGTTTGCTCCAGTATTCAGAGTTAACTAATACTGAAAACAAAACATGGGCTTCCCAGGTGGCACTAGTGGTAAAGAACTCAATGAAGGAGATATAAGAGACACAAGTTCTATCCGTGGTAGGGAAGATCCCCTGGAGGAGACCATGGAAACCCACTCCCATGTTCTTGCCTGTAGAATCCCATGGACAGAGGAGACTTGTGGGCTACAGTCCAAAGTGTTACAAAGAGTCAGACACAAATGAAGTGACTTAGCATGCATTCATACTAGCTCTGAAATATAAGATGTGTAATTTTAATGATGTCACTAAAGAGTTAAATCCCTTTGTATTATATTTAAACTGGCATTGCACAAGTTAAAGATGAATGGTCAAAATTTAGCTAAAAATGGAAAATTTTCTTGGAATGACATTAAACAGCAAGTGAAAAATACTGTGAAAAGATGTGAAAGACCACAGAAAACAAGGCAAACACTTTATAGTTTAGTACTTCAATGGGACTTTTTTTTTTTTTAAACAAATGACCCCATATTTTCATTTTGCACTTGGTTTGTAAGTGCACCCCTGCCCATGCTGCCACTGTTCTGGAATTTTCTTCCCACCTACTCCAGGCCTGTTTCATGTAGTTCTTCAGTTAAAATCCTCCAGGGTGTGCTCTTACATGTTTCCCCTCTCTCTTTCCTCCTTTCCACACACCCTTTAGACTCCTGGCAATTCTCGTTAGTTTATTTAAAATTTTTCTTTGAAAGTACAGCACCTACATTCATGGCTTCAAACCCATGCAGAGGTATAAATACTATTGTATTTTTTTTTTTTTTTACTGATCAGTCCCTCAAAAACTTAAAATCTTTATCTCTCCAATACTGCAACCTATATCTCCCTACCCATAATTTTCTCCCCTTATTCATACCTTGGCCATGAAATTTATATCCATCTAGATTTCCAAACTTCAGGGTAAACTTTAGTTTATCAAAACCATTATGGATTCTATCTACAAAATTTTCTCCGGCAGTTTTGCATCTCAGTTCTCTGCAGTCACTCCAGTTTAAACTTGTCACCTCTTTTGAACTGCTTTGGTTCTGTCTAAAATTGGGTAGACATTATAGTCTCCATTCTCCTGATCCTTGTTCTGTTACTTTCAGAGTGACTTTTTATTTTTTATCTTCTTATGTGATTTTTTAATTCCTCTGCTTAAAAAACTACAGCAAATCTTCATTTTCAGTAAGAAAAAGTTTAAAATTCTAAGCATTCCAGCTACAATATTCAACCTTGATTTTATCATCTGAAGTTCTTCTCTGCCACCTATCTCTACCCTACTACTGCTAAGTCACTTTAGTCGTGTCCTACACTGTGCAACCCCATAGACGGCAGCTCACCAGGCTCCCCCATCCCTGGGATTCTCCAGGCAAGAACACTGGAGTGGGTTGCCATTTCCTTCTCCAATGGATGAAAGTGAAAAGTGAAAGTGAAGTCGCTCAATCGTATCCAACTCTTAGCGACCCCATGGACTGCAGCCTACCAGGCTCCTCCGCCTACGGGATTTCCCAGGCAAGAGTACTGGAGTGGGGTCCCATTGCCTTCTCCACCCTATTTATGACTAACTCTCTTCAGTCCCATCACAGTTTTACAGCTCTGTTGTTTAGGGTCCATATTCCCATTCAAAGCTATGGTTTTTCCAGTAGTCATATACAAACGTGAGAGTTGGGCCATAATAAGGCTGAGCACCAAAGAATTGATCTTTTCAAATTGTGGTGCTGGAGAAGACTGTTGAGAGTCCCTTGGACAGAAAGGAGGTTAAACCAGTCAATCCTAAAGGAAATCAACCCTGAGTATTCATTGGAAGGACTGATGCTCAAGCTCTAATACTTTGGTCACCTGATGGTGAACAACTGATTCACAGGAAAAGACTCTGAAGGTGGAAAATGTTGAAGATAGGAAAAGAAGGAGACAGCAGAGGATGAGATGGTTGGATGACATCACTGGCTCAATGACCATGAGTTTGAGCAAACTGGGAGATGGTGAAGGACAAGGAAGCCTTGTATGCTATAGTCCATGATGTTGCAGAGTTGGACATGACTTAAAAAGTGA
The DNA here is from genome assembly GCF_000754665.1 of Bison bison bison. Lineage (NCBI taxonomy): Eukaryota > Metazoa > Chordata > Mammalia > Artiodactyla > Bovidae > Bison > Bison bison. Next base: position 7,167 of record NW_011482304.1, read on the forward strand.
ACAACTAAGTCCCTCCATATTGGTGCCCTCTATTCCATAGTTTGTGAGAATATGTGTATTCAGAAATGAAATATATAATATATTTACTTTTTTCATATTAAATTCCATTATGGTGTATTACAGGATATTGAATATAGTTCCCTGTGCTGTACAGTGGGGCTTCCCTGGTGGCTCATATGGTAAAGACTCTGCCTGTAATGCAGGATACCTGTGTTCATTCTTGTTTATCCATTTTATATATACTAGTTTTCACCTGCTTAATCCCAAATTCCCAACCCAACTCTCTCCCCAACACAACTTTGGCAACTACAAGTCTTGTTAACTGCAAGTCTGTGAGTTGTTTCTTGTAAAACACCTATCTTAAAGCTGGTTGCAAAGACTGTCATCAACTTATTAAAAGTTAGGGAGTCTTAGCTGTGAAGGCTGCTATGAGCAGAGTCACATAAACTGGATATTCAGAAACTGGAGGGTGGGAAAATACCCTAAAATTCCCTAAGCATGGATGAAGTGTCTGACCCCCTACGGAAGAAGGTGAATAGCTCTGTATACAGTAATCTCAGGGAATTATGAATGTATCTGATCAGCATGCCTTTAGTTATCAAGTGACTTGACACCAGGAGATGCTAGGTTGCTGGTGACATAGGTAAAGATGGGGAAGTCATGTCTGTTTCTGAGCTTGATTCTAGGAAGTGCTGCTGATTCCTTGATTGATGAAGTGCTGTTCCCCTAGAGAACAGCTATCTCTTGTTGGGCAGGGATTCAGCACAGCTGGAGTTTGAGGCAGAAGTCAGCTCCACAACCAGCGTTGAATGAGTATGGCACTTGATGTTCCAAGTGGAGGACCTAAATAACTAGGTCCTGTTATAAAATAAATAATAACTCAGTCCTGTGACCTATGTTGGTGTTATATGACATTCAGAGATCAGTCACAGGAGGGAAGTGGTTGGGCCAAGAAACAGCACACTCAGTGGACACCTCTGGATATTATGGGAATGAAGATGAAACACCTGGTCACAAGGATAATTTTAACAATAGTATCTGCCATTTAGTCAATACCAGCTTACTAGCAACCTAGTCCCCTCCCAATTTTGCAGATGAGAACCAGGTGGAGACTGTCCTGGCTCAGGTACCTGAGCAAGTAAGTATCTCATAAGCACTGGAACTGGAGTTGGCAATTCCCAGGTCTAACTCCAATGAACTGTAAGGACAAGATACCAATTCAATGAAGACAGTGAGTCTCTTTTTATTCTTCATGCCTTGACTATCTTCCTTTCTAGTATAGATCTCGGCGGGTCCATCTGGAGAATGCCATCCCTTCTTTGTGGGGGCTGGGATGCAGGGTAACAAGGTTCAACATTGGAGTAGGGACCTGCAACTCATGGGCTTCTGCCCATAAGTAGGGCTAGAGTGCCTACTTCTTTCATCAAAACCTTTCCCAAAAGAAAGAAGAATGTGGCCAGTGGGATAGATGTGGTGGTGTTTTCTGGTCCCTGTTCTAGAGCATCTCAGAGAGTGCACCTAACTATTAACACTTGCCTCTCCACAGATGCAGATTTTCCCATTCTGTGTGCTATTGTCAGTCACTTGTACATAGGAAATAGATAAAAATCTGTTTGTTACCTCCAAAATCTATTTATACTTGAAGCACATGGTGCAAAATGACAAGGTGTCACTTTATAAACATCAGTCAATAATATTTTTAGATGTTATTTAATGTCAATACAGGAGCCCCTGGTGGCTCAGATGGTAAAGAGTCTGCCTGCAGTGCAGGAGACCTGGGTTCAATCTCTGTGTCAGAAGATCCCCTATAGAAGGAAATGGCAACCAACTCCAGTATTCTTGCCTGGAGAATCCCATGGATGGAGGAGCCTGACAGGCTACATACAGTCCATGGGGTCACAAAGATTTGGACATGACTGAGTGGCTTCACTGTCATTTAATATCAATAGTTAAGGTATTATTTAAACCCCTAGACAGTGTCCTCATCTGAGTGTAACAGAGATTAGTGTAACTTGTGTTCTTCCTGAATAACCATGTTTCACTTCCAACACATCTAAGTGAAGATGTCCTCATCTCTGTGGTTTGAGTGACACATTGCTGAACAGAACGTGTCTCCTGTCCTCCCAGAGCTTAAACTCCAGTAGAGAGAGACAGATAGTAAAGACTAAGTATAACAAACCTGTATTTCTCTGCAACATGTTATATACAATAAAATGTATGTTGTGTACCCAGTCAGTAAGGTGTGTCTGACTCTTTGTGACTGCACAGCTTGTAAATCTCCTCTGTCCATGGGATTCTCCAGGCAAGAATACTGGTGTGGGTTACCAATGCCATTTGCTTGACATTGTCTAAGAACATAAGGGAAACTCTGTGTGGTGGAGCAAGTGAGCAAGAGGAAGACTTGTAGAGGGTGAAGTCAGGTGGATAATAGGGGAGAGGAAAAAAGTCAGATTCCAACAACTTTAGGTTAATAGAAGGGCTTGTGTTGTGAGTGAAACAGAAAATCCTGCCAGAGGTTTGAGTAAGACAGTGACAGGATTTGAGGGATCATTCTGGCTGTACTGCTGAGTATTGATTAGTGAGTGGGGTGGGATGGATGTAGACAGGGTACCAGTTAGGAGGCTAATGCACTTGTCCAGGTGACAAATGACCTTTGGCTCAATATAGGCAGTGAAACCAGATAAATGGTCAGATTCTGAATCTATTTTGAAGTTTGACCCAGCAGTATTTGCTGATGCATTGGCTTGTTTTTATTTGTTTTGGTAATCAATTTTTTTTAAAAGAGAGTAAAATGTCTTAAGATACCTCTGAAGATAAATGAAAAACTAGGCAAACCAATTTTTCCAGATATGCTACAAATAGGTATATCTGAAATTTTATCAACTCTAAATGATACCTAACAATATCTCTATTACAATGTAAAAGTCTGATACATTTATAATGATATTCTTTATGATGGCCCTGAGGCACAGAAAGACACTTTGGTTCCTGCATTGGTCATGCATTAAGAAACTATGTTTGACATAAAATATGAATCTGGTGTGCTGCACTTGTGCTTATCTTGTATATTTATGTGTGAGTTTGTGTTGAATGGAGGCACTCTCTGCTAATTATATTTAATAATTCAAGCTATATGTGCCCTATGTGATAGTATAACTAGAAGAGTACATATATGCATGTGTGTATATGTATGTTTGTGTATAGACTTGGGTATGTGCTTGTGTGTTTGTATACAGCAATAAGTCCATATGAAGTAGATAGACCTAAGAATATAACGTTAACTATTAAGAGAACACATGCCAGAATTAGAAAATATGGAAAAGGAAGAAGACAGATGCCAGGATGAGATTTGATAATACTGACTCTGAAATTTTGCAAATGTGATACAAACTCTAGAATTACAAATATATTTTGAGGAACAAGCTATTAATTTCCTAGGGTTGCCACAACAAAGGGTGATTTGTGCTTTCTTCAAATCACCTGCAAAATACTGGGTAATTTAAAACACCAGCAATTTGTTGTCTCACAGTCCTGGACCCTGGAGGTCTGAAAACAAGGTGTTGGTAGGGCCACACTCTTACTCTGAAACCTCAGCTGAGTCCTCCCTTGCTCACTTATTTCTGGAGGGGCTGTCAATCCTTGATGCCCCTTGACTTGCAACTGCATCACTAATTTCTGCCTGCTCTTCTCACACGGTGTCCACTTTGTGTATTTTACACAAGGATGTATTTTACACATCTTCCTACAAGGACACACTAAAAAAGATTTCAAAAACCTTGAGTCATATAATTTCATTGCTTGGTAATATGGCAGAAGCTTAGAGGATAAACAAATTCTAAAAGTCCCATTATGTGACTTTCTAACTCTTTGACTTTTTAGAAATGTTATCTGATTTGATTACTTACTATTGACTAATTTGCTCTCTTGACATTTTATTTCTAGGCCTAGCCACACTCTTGCATCTCTTGTAGTTGTAAATCTCTGATTATATTTGGCCAGAAGTTTCTAACCCTTCCCTAGGTCTCTTTAGTTCCTATTAATACTTTTCAATGTGCATCCTCAGTTCAGATATATTCAGTAGCTGATGCTCTGGGGCTCCCTAAAGCCCATGTAAGCCTGTCCCCTCTTTCTTGAGATCCAGACACCTTATCCTTCATTCACAAACTAATGGAGTCCAGTGTCTAACCCCTACTCTCAGTTTTGAATTGCATGATACTCCCAGTGTAGAAATAACATTAATTCCTATATTCTTATCATATTTATCTTCCTTTTTCTCCAAAACTTCCATGATATTTTACTTTTTGAACAGTTATTTAATGCTTAAGAAACATGACATGAATAGTCAGTCTATATTTGCAAATGCAAAAGCAATTCTAGATAGAATTTACAAAATTCACTTGAGGTGCACAACATTTTTGATCTAAGATTATAACCATAAACTATATTTTTCTATTTGATTTTTATGTATGCTCTTATTTTGGGTAGAGCTTCTCTAAGTAACTTACCATTTTGCTTAGATTTTGGATAATTTTTATTTCCTGTAGTTGTTTTTTTTTTTTTACTATTAATGTATCTTATTTTGATACTAGTGCCTCTGTCATTCTTTATAGCAGTCTGATGAACTTTCTATGATAGAGGGAATAAAGTTGTGTTTTATAATTTTGATAGTGGAGATTAATAGGTGGTGAAATTCTGTGCTTTTGTGTATTTAATATTTGTACATGAAGGTATGTGAGTATAATTGTTTATACTTGAAAAAAGTCATCTTCTATTTTTCTAAAACCAATAGGTCCTATATTTAAAATAAGATTTTTGGCAAACAGGTTGAAAAAAGTATCTATTTTTATTAACGTGACAGGAATCACCCCACATTTTAAACTTATTTAATTTTTAAAAGCAAACGAAATATACACTATCATTTTTTAAATTATCTTTAATTGAAGGTTAATTGCTTTACAGAATTTTGTTGTTTTCTGTCAAACATGGACAAAAAT
>NW_011482304.1:13890-20934 GCF_000754665.1 Bison bison bison
TGTATTCTTGCCACCTCTTCTTAATATCTTCTGCTTCTGTTAGGTCCATACCATTTCTGTCCTTTATCGAGCCCATCTTTGCATGAAATGTTCCCTTGGTATCTCTAATTTTCTTGAAGAGATCTCTAGTCTTTCACATTCTGTTGTTTTCCTCTATTTCTTTGCATTGATTGCTGAGGAAGGCATTCTTATCTCTCCTTCCTATTCAAAATTCTGAATTCAGATGCTTATATCTTTCCTTTTCTCCTTTGCTTTTCACTTCTCTGTTTTTTTTTGTTTTTTTTTTTTTCCCACAGCTACTTGTAAGGCCTCCTCAGACAGCCAATTTGCTTCTTTGTATTTCTTTTTCTTGGGGATAGTCTTGATTCCTGTGTCCTGTAGAATGTCATGGACCTCTGTCCATAGTTCATCAGGCACTCTGTCCATCAGATCTAGTCCCTTAAATGTACTTCTCACTTCCACTGTATAATCATAAGGGATTTGATTTAGGTCATACCTGAATGGTCTAGTAGTTTTCTCTATTTTCTTCAATTTAAGTCTGAATTTGGCAATAAGGAGTTAATGATCTTGGCCACAGTCAGTTCCTGGTCTTGTTTTTTGCTGACTGTATAGAGCTTCTCCATCTTTGGCTGCAAAGAATATAATCAATCATGGTCATGGTGGAGAGGCCTGACAGAATGTGGTCCACTGCAGAAGGGAATGGCAAACCACTTCAGTATTCTTGCCTTGAGAACCCCATGAACAGTATGAAAAGGCAAAATGATAGGATACTGAAAGAGGAACTCCCCAGGTCACTAGGTGCCCAATATGGTACTGGAGATCAGTGGAGAAATAACTCCAGAAAGGATGAAGGGATGGAGCCAAAGCAAGAACAACACCCATTTGTGGATGTGACTGGTGATAGAAGCAAGACCCAATGCTGTGAAGAGCAATATTGCATAGGAACCTAGAATGTTAGGTCCATGAATCAAGGCAAATTGGAAGTAGTCAAACAGGAGATGGCAAGAGTCAATGTCGACATTCTAGGAATCAGCAAACTAAAATGGACTGGAATGGGCGAATTTAACTCAGATGACCATTATATCTACTACTGTGGGCAGGAATCCCTTACAAGAAATGGAGTAGCCATCATGGTCAATAAAAGAGTCCTAAATGCAGTAATTGGATGCAATCTCGAAAATGACAGAATGATCTCTGTTCGTTTCCGAGGCAAACCATTCAATATCACGGTAATCCAAACCTATGTCCCAACCAGTAACACTGAAGAAGCTGAAGTTGAACGGTTCTAGGAAGACCTACAAGACCTTTTAGAACTAACACCCCAAAAGATGTCCTTTTCATTATAGGGGACTGGAATGCAAAAGTAGGAAGTCAAGAAACATATGGAGTAACAGGCAAGTTTGACCTTGGAGTATGGAATGAAGCATGGCAAAGGCTAATAGAATTTTGCCATGAGAATACACTGGTCATAGCAAACACACTCTTCTAAGAACACGAGAGAAGACTCTACATAAAGACATCACCGGATGGTCAACACCAAAATCAGATTGATTATATATATGCATTAGTGTCTGATATTTATCTTTCTCTAACTTACTTCACTCTGTGTAACAATCTCTAGATTTGTCTACCTCATTAGAAATGACTCAAATGTGTTTTTTATGGCTGAGTTATATTCCTTTGTATATTTGTACCACCATTTATTTATCCTCCCATCTGTTAATGGACATCTAGGTTGCTTCCTGTTCTAGATATTGTAAATAGTGCTGCAAAGAACACTGGGGTAAATGTGTTTTTTTCACTTTTGGTTTCCTCAGGCTATATGCCTAGGAGTGGGATTGCTGAGTCATGTAGTGGTTTTATCCCTTCTTTATAAAGGAATCTCCATTCCATCTTTCATAAAGGCTGTGTTATAGAAACCAAGGTGTTGGAAAGAGACAAGAGACACTTGAAGATGCAGAATATCAGGGTTTATTCAGCACCAGTGTGGGCTCAGGAGTCACCTCCAAAGGCTGAGTGCCTGGCTTTTTCTGGGTATCTTTTATACACTGTAAACTCCCCACTCAAATAGTTCAGATCCCTCCCCTCTCCAGGTAGCCCAAGTTTTCCTGGACAAGCCAGCAAGATCACAGACATAGAAGCAGTGATTGATGAGCAGCACCAGTTAACACAAGATAAAGGAAGGGCAAGCAAAAGGTTGTTACTTTAATTGGGGGCTTTGATCTCACTCCTATCTTAGTCCCCCCTCTTGATGTTTAGGATACATCTGCCGCCATCAGAGAGCATAATCTCCTGGCATTTGCTGGTGTCCCTTTAAAAGCAGCAGCTGGGAGGCTGTCGTCCGTTGGACAACTGTCTCTATGAACCCTGTTACAACTCTGACTAGGAGAGATATGAGGCAGGGAATAAGCAGACATCCAGTGATTATGACTACGACCATACCAACCATTGTTTTAAAGCCCCTCTAGCCAAGAGAACAATTCTCCAAAGAGGCCATCTGTATCCCATCCCTTTCAGGTCTGAACCGGAATATGGGCAATCTTCTTAATATTTTTAGCTATGTCTATCACAGCTTTTCCATTATCAACTATTTGGACATGACAGTCAGTTTGGTTGAATTTCCCACAAACTTCTCTTTCCTCCACTAGGATCTAGTGTAGTGCTAATTGGTTTTGATAAATGGCAGTCCTCATCTAGGATTGTTGGTGTGCCAATAGTTCCAATGCAGTTGTGGTTTCACTAGTTATAATCTCAAGTACCACGTGAAGTTAGATTATTCAGTAAATGGGGGTCCTGTATCCCCAACTCTGATCTTGTGCCAATGTGGCCAGACCATAATATTGGATTATCCATTGTGGGGGCCACTCATCTTCATCTCAATTTTGTTTTTCCCTTAGCTCGAGGGATCGTTTTTCTCTATGTCTTAGGTTGTCAGATTGGGACACCTAGTGTGTCCCCTTGTGCGTCAGGTAAGAGGAAGAAACCTGGTGAATTATTCCTATGATGCAGGTTCCTCCCCATCTGGATGGAAATCATAAGTAGGCCCTTCTCCAACAAATCCAAAAAAAAGTCTCTCTGGGGCCTTCCATAAGTCTGGGTTTGTGGAGCTAAGATGCTTCCAATATGGCTAATGTCTGGGATTACAAGAAAGGTATTAATATCAGTTTGATTTCCTGTACAGTTTTGCACTAGAATCATGGAGGTGGAGTTGAAGGGAACACAAGTGTGATTTCCATTCCCTCCTTTTTGGGGAGCCCAATACTAGGTTGGGCCCCTAGCCACCATGACAGGATCTTACTGGTATTATTATAGACCAGGGATCTTTCGTTTCTCCAACGCAGGTATAGTTTATCCCTTCTCACTTAGGCATTCTTCACCTTTTGTCTCCGTGGACAGGGTCCAACTCTAAATAGGACCCCTTGCCCACCTGCTAATTGTTCGATTGCATTGTAATAGCAGAAATTCATCCAATCCAGTATCCTTTCATGGCCATATTTCACTCACCGGGGTCCCTCCACAAACCCAGCAGCTAGTGACATTTAACTCCCAGGCAACCTCTTTGGCTAGATGGATAAAAAGATTATTTCCAATAGTGGGCACTTCTAACTTATCTTTGAGGGAGGCTTAAAGCAAGTTGTACAGTCTAGTGGACCCTGGCTTTGGACCTGATGTCAATGGGTCTGTCTTGATTACTTGGGCCTTTAACCATTTGACCGCCTCTTGGACTTCTTCTTTCTTAGCCTTCTTTCCTGTTTCCCCCTGCCATCTGACATCCTAAAGTGAGTCTGTTGAGTCCAGCAGGCCATCTGTCTTGGGGTGCCATAGCACATTAGGCCATTCACACTGTGGGCTTTAATTGTTTTCCTTCCAGTAATGTTTCCCTTCCCTAGTGCATGGGGAAGCAGAACTGTAACATGTGGCTGGTTGGAATGTTTAGTAAATGAATCCTTGGACCTGTTTCCCCTCATGATAGAAAGGTTCCATACATTCAGAACAACCATTCGGACTCTCGGTTGAGGCCGGGATTTTACAATTTACAGAACCATAAGGCAAAAAATATGCTGTTTTCATATTTAAGCTGATTGTAGTAGAAGGAGACTCCAAAAAGCAAGAATTATGAAGTAGGCAAAGCAGAGGGAGAGTTTTTGAATACAATCCAGTTGTGTCTCCAGGGGAGACACAGAGTAAAGCCCTATTCTGAATAAGGTGAATAGGGGGAGTCCCAGCCCAATTAAAAAGCAATACATTTACCTCTTGTCAGCTTTGTTGGTTCCTCAAGCTTCAGCCGTGCATTGACTGATCAGCTTTTCCATCAGCTGGCTAGAGCAGGGCTTTGGGGTAGTTGTGTCCTTCTTTGCAATGACAGGCACAGGGGTTCCTCTGGACTGAGGGTGGTTTTCCACTTCTCTTGGCTATTAGTCTGACTTGCAGGTTTGACTCTGGAGTAATGGATCCAAGTGTCTATTCCTGCCACCTTGAGAGCAGTGGGGGTAGTTACAATTACAGAATAGAGCCCTTTACACATGGGTTTTAAAGGTTTTTTTTTTCCAGTCCTTTACCCATACTTGGTTCCATGGTTGGTGGAATGGACTGTTTGCCTAAGGATATGGGTAGTCTATCAATTGTCCATCTATGTATTTGAGAGATTATGTGTCCTAACCCTTGTAGCTGCCTACGTAAGTCCAAGTTCTGCAGTTTTCTGGTGTCTCCCCTTAAGCTGACTAGCGGGAGTGGCTGTCTATACAGGATTTCAAATTGCAAAAACCCTATCTCTGCCCGAGGTGAACACCTCACCTTTAAGAGGGCCACAGGTAACATGTCTACCCAAGATAAACTGGTCTCTTGGCATAGTTTTGCTAGGATTTGCTTGAGGGTTCAGCTTATGTGTTTCACTTTCCCTGAGCTCTAGGGACAGTAGGAAGTATGTAATTTCCACCAGATTTTCAAAGCCCTTGCCAACTGTTGTACTGCCTCAGCTACAAATGCCAGTCCATTCTCTGACCCTATCATCAGAGGCATTTCATATCTGGAGACAATGTCTTTCAGGAGCCTTGGTTTCTTCTCTTACTTTCTCAGTTCAAGTAGTAAAGGCTTCCACCCAGCCTGAAAACATGCAGATAGAAGCCAAAAGGTATCTAAATCCTTGACTTGGGGTGATTTCAGTGACATCTTCTGTCATATCCTCAAAGGCGGATAGTCCACAGTTTTGTCTACCTGCCAGCCTACTAGGCCCTTGGCAAGCATTATTTCGTATACAGTTTACACATCACTGGGAGACAGAAGATCAGAATGTCGGGAGGCAATCAATGAGATAGTGCCAGCCTAGTCTTTAAGATGGTCTTGACCATATAGGTCAGTTCATGTTGCTGGTGGACCAGCTTAAATGCTAGCTGTTCCAGATCATAGACTGAGTGGTCTTATGTGATCCACCATCCTGTCTTGGCCTTGGTTCCTCCTCCCTTTTTATTCATTTTTCCTCCTCGAGAGAGTACCTGGGAGCAGCTGGTTTCTCCGGGGCTAGCAGGACTTTTGGTTTGTCTGGTGGCCACTCCTGATGGTCTCCTCGGTGGCTGCATCAGCCTGGTGATCCCCTCTGGCCACCAGCTCACCACCCTTCTGGTGGCCTTTGAAGTGGATGACTGCCACCTCCTTTGGTTCCCATACTACTTCAAAAATTTCAGGACTTTGGCTTGGTTTTTAATCCCTTTTCCTTCTGCTGTAAGAAGTCCTCTTTCCTTATATAAGGCTCTGTGGACATGTAGAGTAGCAAAAGCATACCACGAGTCAGTATAGATGTTGGCTCATTATTCTCAGCTGAGTTCCAGTGCCCTGATTAAAGCTTATAAACTCTGCTCTCTGTGTTGACCATCCTTGAGGAAGCAACTCTGCTTTCACCCCTTCAGAGTCAGATACCACAGCATACCCAGCCACCTTCTTCCTGTTCTCCATGAAGCTGCAACCATCAGTATATACGACAAGGTCTGGGTTGTGGAGTGGCTAATCAGTCAGATCTGGTATACTAGAAAATAGTTCATCTATATTTTGAAGTAATCATGATCCAAGGGCCCTGCCTTGTCAGATAGGAAGGTAACTAGGTTTAGAGTCTATACAACTTCCAGTTTTACCAGCGGATTTTCACGTAGTAACCCTTGATACTGAGTCATTTGTGCATGTGTGAGCTGATGGTGGCCTCTGCTACCCATCAGGATTACAACTGAATGTGGGACTGTAACATTTAAGTTTTGCCCCAATGTTAACTTGTCAGCCACCCTCAGTTAGCAAGGTAGTGGCCGGTAATGCTCAGAGGTAAGATGGCCATCCGGCCGTGACCAAGTTGATCTGTTTAGACAAGTAGGCCACCGGCCTTTGCCGGGGTCCAAATTCTCTTGGTCAAGACTCTCAAGGCCATTCCATTCTTTTCATGAACAAAGAGATTGAACTCTCTAGTTACATCAGGAAAACCTAGGTCTGTGGCCTCGGAGAGCCTGGCCTTAATTGTTTGAAATGCTGCCTCTTGGCTTGGTCCCCATTCAAGGGAAGACTTTTGTTCTTTCAAAGCCTCATATAGGTGCCTCGCAAAGTATGAAAATCCAGGGATCCATATCCCACAGAATCCTGTTGTTCCCAGGAACTTATGTACCTTCTGGCAAGCGGTAGGGATAGCAATAGCATAAACTGCTTGTTTTCTTTCAGTTCCCAGCATTCACTTGCCCTGCATGATGTTAAAACCTAAATATCTGGCTTGTCTTTTAGAGATCTGTGCCTTTTTCTTTGGTACCTGGTACACAGCTTCCATTAACAAAGAGAGGAGGGTTTTTGTTCCTTCTAGGCATTGAAGCTGCATTGTGCTGGCCAGCAGAAGGTCTTCAACGTATTGCAACAGGACACAGTCTAACTCCTGTCCAGGAAATTTAGGCAATTCAGCAGCCAAATCTCTGCTGAAAAGAGTAGGGGAGTACTTGAACCCCTAAGGATGCCACATTCAAGTGAGCTGTTCCTTGTTTCCCATGTGAGGGTTTTCCCACTCAAAGGCAAATAGTCGTG